>NC_134485.1:198885415-199052915 GCF_040206685.1 Ascaphus truei | reverse complement strand
TAATCCACCACAACGAAATTCCCCATCAAGCCGCACTAAATATTTAAATACCATATTCCGCCCTCGAGAATAAATTCACCTTTATACAACAGAAGTGGCTCTCTGACCCTGAAGGGTGATATCACATACTGTAATCGGGGTCTTATGACGAGGTTCTCCCCCCTCACCTGCCCGTGCAGAGGCGGCGGCTCCCCCCGGTCCTTAGCTGGGCAGGCTCCTTCTCTTCATCTCGCTGTTGTGCAGCTTCTCCTCGATCTTCCTCTCGTGCCCGGCCGGGACGTGGCGGTTACCGTTCAGCTCGATCTCCCGCTTGGTCCGCCCTTGCCCCCGGCCCCGCAGCCGTACTCCTGCAGGTTGTAGTACTCGTACTCATCGTAGTGCTCATGCTCGAAAACCGCCAGACTCTCCGTATCTGCGGCCATGGTGGTGGCGGTGGACCGTTATATTTTCAAACTCAATGCCGGTTATGACGCGTTGGCTCGCGGTGATGTCCCCCCTCTCGTGCACTGAACTGAGTCCGAAAACAAACCGTTGGCGTTCGCCTTTGTAAACACGGAGCACGTGCCCGGGTTGCGGCTTGTCATTGGTTGACTGTGACGTTTCTTGGCTGTAGGGGCGGGTCTTGGTGGATTCGCCCGGGGAATCGGGAGCTAAAGTTGGGTGTCAGAGCCCAGGTTTGGCAGCAGTGTTGTGTTTTTTGTTTCCTAGTGTGATGTGTAACTCCATATCAGCAGTGTCAATGATTCAGTCCTGCCACCCATAAACCAACAAACAGAGAGTAATGGGAGATCATGTCATAGTCAAATGATATATCAAATACAATAGTGACATTATTATTATTATTATTATCCTTTATTTGTAAAATGCCAACATATTGCGCAGTACAATGGGGGTACAGAGTAACATCAGATACTGATACAGAAGGTAATGAGGGCCCTGCTCGTGAGAGCTTAGAATCTAAAGGACATTTTACTATATTTTATTACAAAAAAAATTACATATTAATCAGCACTATGAAAATTATAAAAAAAACATGAAGGGGCGCACGTCTGACACTGAGCAGAATGGCAGGTGTCACAGTAACTTGTGAAGGGTTATAGTATACACAAAATCTGGGTTGAATTGAACACGACTTAGATATAATAAACTAGCTGAGAGACCCGGCGTTGCCCGGGATGTGAACCGTGAGAGCGGGGGGTTAATGCTGGGGGCCTGTGTAGGAGCTCCGTGCAGTGGGCTGAGGTGAGGAGCGGGGGGGTTAATGCTGGGGGCCTGTGTAGGAGCTCCGTGCAGTGGGCTGAGGTGAGGAGCGGGGGGGTTAATGCTGGGGGCCTGTGTAGGAGCTCCGTGCAGTGGGCTGAGGTGAGGAGCGGGGGGGTTAATGCTGGGGGCCTGTGTAGGAGCTCCGTGCAGTGGGCTGAGGTGAGGAGCGGGGGGGTTAATGCTGGGGGCCTGTGTAGGAGCTCCGTGCAGTGGGCTGAGGTGAGGAGCGGGGGGGGTTAATGCTGGGGGCCTGTGTAGGAGCTCCGTGCAGTGGGCTGAGGTGAGGAGCGGGGGGGGGGGTTAATGCTGGGGGCCTGTGTAGGAGCTCCGTGCAGTGGGCTGAGGTGAGGAGCGGGGGGGTTAATGCTGGGGGCCTGTGTAGGAGCTCCGTGCAGTGGGCTGAGGTGAGGAGCGGGGGGGGGGTTAATGCTGGGGGCCTGTGTAGGAGCTCCGTGCAGTGGGCTGAGGTGAGGAGCGGGGGGGGGGGGTTAATGCTGGGGGCCTGTGTAGGAGCTCCGTGCAGTGGGCTGAGGTGAGGAGCGGGGGGGTTAATGCTGGGGGCCTGTGTAGGAGCTCCGTGCAGTGGGCTGAGGTGAGGAGCGGGGGGGTTAATGCTGGGGGCCTGTGTAGGAGCTCCGTGCAGTGGGCTGAGGTGAGGAGCGGGGGGGGTTAATGCTGGGGGCCTGTGTAGGAGCTCCGTGCAGTGGGCTGAGGTGAGGAGCGGGGGGGGGGTTAATGCTGGGGGCCTGTGTAGGAGCTCCGTGCAGTGGGCTGAGGTGAGGAGCGGGGGGGTTAATGCTGGGGGCCTGTGTAGGAGCTCCGTGCAGTGGGCTGAGGTGAGGAGCGGGGGGGGGTTAATGCTGGGGGCCTGTGTAGGAGCTCCGTGCAGTGGGCTGAGGTGAGGAGCGGGGGGGTTAATGCTGGGGGCCTGTGTAGGAGCTCCGTGCAGTGGTGTACGGCGAGGTGAGGAGCGGGGGGGGGTTAATGCTGGGGGCCTGTGTAGGAGCTCCGTGCAGTGGGCTGAGGTGAGGAGCGGGGGGGGGGGTTAATGCTGGGGGCCTGTGTAGGAGCTCCGTGCAGTGGGCTGAGGTGAGGAGCGGGGGGGGTTAATGCTGGGGGCCTGTGTAGGAGCTCCGTGCAGTGGGCTGAGGTGAGGAGCGGGGGGGGGGTTTAATGCTGGGGGCCTGTGTAGGAGCTCCGTGCAGTGGGCTGAGGTGAGGAGCGGGGGGGGGTTTAATGCTGGGGGCCTGTGTAGGAGCTCCGTGCAGTGGGCTGAGGTGAGGAGAGGGGGGGGGGTTAATGCTGGGGGCCTGTGTAGGAGCTCCGTGCAGTGGGCTGAGGTGAGAGCGGGGGGGTTAATGGCGGGTTGCGGCCTGTGGAGGAGCTCCGTGCAGTGGGCGTCGGCGAGGACCGGGGGGGGGGGTAATGGTGTGTTGCGGCCTCCGGAGGAGATGAGCGGGGGGGGGGGGGAGTTAATGGTGTGTCGGTAGGCCTGGAGCAGACAGCGATGTGGGCTGGGGGGGGTGGGGGTGGTGTTTTGAAGAGGAAGTGTGTGGATGTGATTGTGCGGTGTATGTTTGCAGTGGTGAAATAAATATTTATGGAGGAAAGAGTCTGTACCTGATTGGTAGCAGGTGTGCAGGGTTTTGTCTGTTGAGAGTTGTGAAGCGTGGTCCCAAAAAAGTTTCAAATGTCTCAGAGGTGCAAATGTCTCAGAGCAGTGAGGGTTAGGTGCTGCGATTCCCAAAGCTCAGTGAGGGGTGGGAGAGTGTGTCAGTGGTGTAGCTCAGTGAGGGTTGTCACAGTGTGGCAGTGGTGTTGGCCGCAGACCAATGAGAGGTGTGCGGGGGCGGGCATAGTGCGGGGGGCGGGCATGGACGACCAATGAGAGGTGTGCGGGGGCGGCCATGGTGTGGGGGCGGGCATGGCCTGAGGCGGAGTGACAGGCCAAAGGTGCAATGCGATTGTCCCTAGGGACCGGACATCCAGACATCCAGACAGGCATACAGTGCTTTCAATTCTATATAGTAAGATATAGTTTATTCCTTAAAGAAGGTGAATACGCCAGATTGCTTCATTGTCCAACCCCTAAGTAAGTGTTATATTCTGTATGTTATTTGTGCAATCAGGATCTGGATTGGCAATTCATTCAGGCATGAGGTAACAAGTAGATGTAGTAACGAAGACACTGGGCATAGGGCTTACACTGGTTTATATGGGATTCTAGCCCTATACCTTGGCATTGGGGGCCAGGTTAACAATTACCTGCACCCAATCCCTCTGTGCCAGCAAACGTAGGAAGCATTGTTGGACCATGCCCCCAGCTAGTTGGCACATACGCACTTTTTCCACCTGGGGTCCCATTTCACTAGCCCCACACTAAAGGAAAGGCGCCTTACAGTCTACCAGACATGTATCTGGTCAGGAAATCCTTTGTCTGTAAGTGTGAATTACAACACTTACAGACCACTCAAGCTCTGCGTTTCTCCGCCCTAGTTTACAAAATCTGAGTGGTGAAGCCATTGATCAGGGGTTCTGTTGTAGACAACTGGTCGCCCCCTTAAGCATTAACATTTAGCAGAGCCAGTATCTTTCGCGGACTTTTATACCAGACCCAAAATACAGTACATTTCTTAATATCTAAACATAGTAAAATAATCCGTTCGGCTGGGCAGAGCGGGCTGAAAACTTGGGTGGGAGGCAGTGACTGGGTGGGGTGACTTACCTTGCCGCCGGACGCTTTCCCCTGCTGCCCCCGATATCCCCTGGTGCCCGGGACGGGAGGTGGGCTTGGGGGCACGGGAGGTGGGCTCGGGAGGGGGTGCCACGGGAGGTGAGCTCGGGAAGCTGGCCGCGGGGGGAAGCGGGCCGCAGTAGGAGCTTGTACTTCCACCCTCCCCCATGTAACGTGCGGGCCGCAGAGGAGCTGGTACTTCCTCCTCCGTCCCACGTTGGGAGCGGGGGGGAGGAAGGGAGCGGGCCCTGCTTGCCCTGCGCAAGCGCGCGGGACCGCAGGGGGAATTGCCGCCTTTGTTTTTTAACTTGAGCGGGGGGGACGGGAGACACCGCGCGGCCAGCCTCGCTGCGACCCGGCAATTTTGGTGCCGTGGCCCGGTGCCGGGTCGCGACCCACCATTTGGGAAACGCTGGCGTAATGTATTTCAATGGGGATTCCTCGAGTCCGACCTCCAGGAACAAGCTGGCAGCCGGCCAAACCGCAAACCCCGAAAGCGGATACAATTGAACTAAAGCAGCTTTGATCACTCAATTGGCGTGGGAACTTGGTCACGGCCAAGTTCAGTCATATTACAATTGTATCTCCGGTCCTAGGGCAACTAGCGGGTTAATTCTTTTTGCCCCTAGCTCAGGGGGACCCCCTTACTCGACCCCAACAGGGTCCGATGGGCACGGGAAAGGGTCGCGGCCGCTATGAGGGTCCCACCATTGACCGCAATGGCGGAGAAAAGCCGTGTGGCTTTAAAAATACAAAGTCCAAAAGTGGAAAAAGTGAAAATCCATATCTCCGGTTCTGTAAGGATTAGAGGACTGGGATTTGGCCACCATGTAGTCACTGCTCCGGCATGATTGCATGGCAAATTCCTGCCCTCTCCGATCAACAGAACGGAGTAAGGGTAACTGTTTAAAATGTGATTCTGCCATTGACTTCAGTGGCGGAGAAATGCAACTTCTATAAATGTGCAGTTAAAGTGATATATTGTTATCTCCGGTTCGGTGGGTCATAGCGAGCTGAAACTTGGCCACCATCGAGAGTCCCCTCCGGCCTGTGGGTCTGGCAATTTCTAGCCCACTCGGCCCAGTTGAACGGATTATTTTAATATATATGATTGTGGAAAAATACTGTATTTGGTACCTAGTATAAAGCCCCTGCAGTATGTTAATGATCAGGGGGCGACCGTATGTCTACACCAAATCCCCTAATCAAAGGCTACCTCACTCTGATTAAGTGTTCTAGGGCGGAGAAGAGCAGGACATGGGTACTTGTACTAAGTGCCATACTTCACACCTCTGGACAGAGTTCCCCGGCCCAGACCCCCCCGGCCCAGACCCCCAGAAGGTAGACTTTAAGTCTCCATCTGATTAGTGTGGGGTGCTGAAAATGGGTCTCTGGCCAGAGGGATGTGCGCATATGCCAGCTACCTGGGGGCAGGTACCAAAGTGCTTCCCACGTTAGCTGGCACAAGGTAATTGGTTGCAGATAATTGTCAACCAATATCTGAGACCCAATGTTAGGGATAGAGCCCAAATCCTTTATAACTGATTGTCCGCTCTATGCCCAATGTTGTTCGTGTTGTTCGTGACTACTTCTAACTGATACCTGATGCCTTGATGAATTTCTAATCCAGATCCTGATTACTTCATTGCCCCATTCCCCAAGTAAGTGTATATATTCTGTGTGTTATTTGTTCAATATTGGGTGTTCACCTTCCCTGAAGGAACAAACTTTCTTTATCATATTTATTTATTTTTATTTATAAAAATGTTTTACCAGGAAGTAATACATTGAGAGATACCTCTCGTTTTCAAGTATGTCCTGGGCACAGAGTTATAAAAAATACATGGTTACAATAAAAGAACAGAGGTCAAACAGTCACTTAACAGATATTTCATGGACAGATAGAGTAAGAAAATTGGGTACAGGGGATAGAGGGTTTGTGAGTTTCAGATAGAAATAGAGCAGCTTTAACATAAACTAACATCTGCAAATGGCTCGTGCCCTTTGGCTGCCCTTCGGCTGCCCCAAAGCCTGTGCGCCTTTGGGGCAACGCAGATGTACGCTGGAGTGAACAAAAAGATCTTTCTTTGTGTCCCCATGGCTCATTAACATTCCAGTGGGTGGGGATGCCGATTCAACAAAGGACAAGCACATGTTAACCCTTAGCATGCTTGTCCTGTGCAGAGGGGAGCAGTTCTTGGGGGGGCCCCATCAGGCTGTGCGCCTTTGTGGCAACGCAGATGTACACTGGAGTGAACAAAAAATATCACGGTCGCATTCAATTCAACCCAGTTATTTTGGTGTATATTATAACCCTGTAAGTTATCGTGACAGTTCCCTCCTTACCTGTCTTATCCCAGACCTCTGCTCTGGCACCAGCGCATGCGCGCAACCCCACTCTGCTTACAGAGTGCACGCGCAGCTCTTCTAGAGTGCCACCGAGCTTAACTCTTCCCCCTCGGACAGGCCGCACTTCTCTTGTGTGCGGCGCACACACGTGACGACCCCAGCTGCTTGGAAAGTACTTGTTTAGCCCACTTGTCTCCTGCAGCCAATCCGTGCCTCCAAGGAGGCCGCGCATCCGCTCCGCCTCCTTTGCTACTGGTTCCTCTGTGCTACTTAAACCCTGCAGTTCCTCTCATACCTTGCTGAGTATAACTCCTAGTAGCCTTGAGCTCCTATGTCCGTTGTGCCTTGCTTCTTGTCCTGTGTTTTCTTACAGTTAACCCTTTGTGTACCGACCCGGCTTCCGCTGCTGTGGGTGTGTGGTTTGCTACTTCCCCACCTCAGTTACCGGGGTCTTGTCTTGCTCTTGGGCAGCGCAAGCGTTACACTCCCGCACGCCCCAGTTCTCCTTCCTTATCCTACCAATATGCTCATGCACCAGACATGCCGCGATGTACTAGCACAGGTGAAAAGGTAGAGAGCTCCTCCTATTCTAAAGCAGCTATAATAATAAAATCACAAATCAGCTTGTGGCCCTATAGCCCACACCTGTAAATCTATATATTTTGGAAAGTTGTTTGCTATACATTTGGACACCTCTTAAAATATTGTTAACCACATTTTGCATGATGGTTTCTGAGATCAAGAACATTTTGTCTGTTTGGATACAATTCACAGATGACATCAGCAATGACATAACTGATGATATCACAAATGACATGCATGACATGACATGATCCCATCACACAACCTTCAAGCTACTACAGTACTTAATGTTGCAAATTGAATTTTCAGAGTGACCAAAATGAACAATAATACATGAGCAACCAAAGTTCTTCAAGAGTGCGAGATCATTGTTTGGGATGAGAGTACAGTGCCCCACAAACACACATTAGAGGCTCCACCTCAGAGACAATTAAACTATTATGGATGGAGTTGTTGGTTGTTTGTAAGGTCCGGGGAGCCACGCTGTCCTTGGCAGCTCTCCGCTTGTCCACTGCAGCACTCAGCGCTCTCGCCGGTCCCCCTCCTACCTCCACAGGTCCCGCCGGCTCCCCCGGCGCCCGTCACAACCCACCACAGCCTCTTAAAGGCATATCATCTCAAGGACGGCAGGCCGCGCAAATCATGCTTGCAAGGACGCACTTATCACTCTCTCAAGCTCCACACCAGGTTGCTCACCTGAACCTGCTTCCCTGTCTCCTATCGCAGCCTAACCTCTGCACACACCTCCACGCTGCTGTTCTACCATTGGACTGTCTCACCTACTTATGCTCAGCTGTGCCACTGGCACTTTGGCTGAGCATAGAACCAGTTGCTGTTCTCATCACTCTCTGCCTCCCTTGTCCAGTCTTGTCTTGTTTTCCAATGCTCTCCTGTGTACCTCGGCTACGGCAAACAACCACTCCGCTCTCTCCGCACCTGATCTTGCCTCACGGTAATATGACTACGTTCCGGTTGCAGGGTACATGCAACCACACACGTAGGTTCTCTTGATAAGGCTTATTTATTGAGCCTTAAAAACATATAGCACACAAAAACAAAATAGCTTCTCTTCAGCAGACAAAAACAAAATAGCTTCTCTTCAGCATAGAAAACAAGGCAGCTTCTATTCAGCATGCAGGACACAGACAGTTATCACACATGTATTTTGAAAAACAGGACTTAAATACTGAAGAGATTACTGCTATAAGGTCTGTCTCCTGACCAGCTAGCTTGCATGTGTGTACAGCCTGGGGGTTGTAAAACACCTTGATTATGCAGCTGGGGTCAGACTAATTAAGTAGCCCTTCTCAACTGAAACCTAACCTCGTCACTGCAAGCCTAAACATAGGTTTGCCAGGTATATGGCTGGTAACGTTCATTCACCCTGTCACATTTCTCCCCTGTTAGTGTTTGGCTGGGGCCACGCACGGCTGAAGCCCGATCATCCACCACTTCTCTAGAAAAGAAGTCAGCATTTGCATTTTCTTTTCCAGGCCTGTGCTGAATCTCAAACGAGAAGGGATGGAGGGCCATATACCACCTAGTCAATCTAGCATTGGAATCCTTCATACTATTTAACCACTTTAATGGAGCATGGTCCTTCACCAGAGTAAAATGGACTCCTGCCAGGTAATGCCTCAAAGCCTTGATTGCGCACTTTACTGAGAGGCACTCCTTCTCAATCACTGAGTAGTTTTTTTTCCCTCGGGAACAATTTCCTACTCAGAAAAAGGATCGGATGTTCCACACCCTCAAACTGTTGTGACAACACTGCCCCTAGCCCTATCTCTGATGCATCGGTTTGCACTACAAAAGGCCTGTTGAAGTCTGGGCTTCTAAGAACGGGACCCTCTGATAGACACCTTTTTACGTCCTCAAAGTCTCTCTGACACTCCCTTGACCATAGCACTTGTGTAGGGACACACTTTTTTGTGAGGTCCGTTAATGGGGCTGCAACTTCCGAGTAGTTGGGGATGAACTGCCGATAGTACCCTGCTAAACCCAGCAGAGAGCGTACCTGCGTTTTTGTTTGGGGGGTTCGGAACTTCTTTCAGGGCAACTACCTTGTCGGCTAGTGGCCTTACTTTTCCACCTCCCACAGCATACCCTAAGTATTTGGTTTCTGCCTTACCTAAGGCACATTTCTTAGGGTTGGTTGTGAGCCCTGCCTCTCAGAGATTTGAGGACCGCTTTCAGCCTATTTAGATGGGCCCACCAGTGTTTACTATAAATGACAATGTCATCTAGGTAGGCTGCGGCATAAGCCCTATGGGGTCTCAGCAGTTTATCCATGAGTCTCTGAAATGTGGCAGGGGCTCCATTCAGTCCAAATGGCACAAACTGGTATAAACCCATGGGAGTGGCAAAGGCTGTTTGGCACTTGGACTTTTCCTCCAAAGGTATTTGCCAGTATCCTTTTGTTAAGTCCAGCGTGGATATATATTCCGCGTTACCAAGGGCGTCAATTAACTCGTCCACCCTTGGCATCGGATATGCGTCAAACTTGGATACCGCATTGAACTTTCGGAGGTCCACACAAAATCTTAACTTCCCATCAGGTTTAGGGACCATAACTAGTGGACTACACCACTCACTGCATGATTCCTCAATCACTCCTAAGTGTAACATTTCTTGTACCTCCTTCTCTACCAGGGCCCTACGACTTTCAGGCAACCTATAAGGACAGGAACGTACTTTTACCCCAGGTGCTGTCTCGATCACATGTGAAATTAAATTAGTTTGCCCTGGCAAATCAGAAAAAACATAATGGAAAAGTGTAATTATTTCTAACAAGTTCCCTTTTTGTTCAGAGGACAACTGTCTACCCATTGGGATTTTATCGTCACCCACGATGTTCTCCCGTAGAAGCTGAGGACCCAAGTCCGTTTCCTCCTCCACCGGGTGGAGGAATAGAGACCGCTGCATCTTCCAGGGTTTCAGCAAGTTCACATGGTAAATTTGTTTACCCTTCCTGGAGCCTGGTTGAGCAATCTCGTAATCCACATCACCCGTGCGGCGGAGTACTTCGAATGGGCCCTGCCATTTGGCTAGGAGTTTGCTCTCACAACTGGGTAACAACAACATCACTTGATCTCCAGGGTGAAACACTCTCATACGAGCATTTTGATTGTAATGTCTCTCCTGACTGTCCTGGGCTGATCTAAGATTCTCCCTAGCAAAATGGCCGACCACATCTAGGCGCTTCCTAAGGTGCAATACATATTGCAGGGTATTCTTAGAAGGGGACCGCTGTTCCTCCCAGGACTCCTTTAGGAGGTCTAGGATACCCCGGGGTTGGCGGCCATACAGCAATTCAAATGGAGAGAATCCCGTGGAGACCTGGGGCACTTCCCGCACTTCAAACAGCAGAAAAGATGAGTTCGGTTAAATCTTTCCACCAATCCGTCAGTCTGTGAATGGTAGACCGATGTCCGAACAGACTTGACCTCTAGTAATTTTAAGACATCCTGCATCAGTTTAGCCATAAAATTTGTTCCTTGGTCTGTCAACATAACCTGGGGAAGTCCAACCCGTGAGAACAGCTCCAACAACTTGTTGGCTACTTGCTTCGCCATTGCTGTTCTCAGGGGGAACACCTCAGGATGTCTTGTTGCATAGTCAACTATTACAAGAATAAACATGTGTCCTTTCGCAGAAGGTTCTAGAGGTCCTACCAAGTCTACCCCAATCCTCTCAAAGGGAACTCACACCAAGGGTAAAAGGAACCAAAGGGGCTGGTTTTTGTCCCTTCGGACTAGATAGCTGGCACTCCGGACATGCCGCACATAATTTAGCAATATCACTATGCATCCCTGGCCAATAGAATCGGGACAAAATACAGTCCAATGTTTTATCCCTGCCAAGGTGACCACACCAAGGGACAGTATGAGCTAGAGTGAACACAGATTTCACAAACACCTTGGGAACCAATATCTGTCTAGTGACCTCCCTTTTTTGTGTCTGCCTATTCACCCTATACAGGATATCATTCGATAATTCAAAATGGGGGAACAATCGTATCGTCCGTCTGCAAAACTTTTGGGAAAAAATCCAGAAGAACCTGAGAATGGCTACTGGAAGGCAGAAACTCCAGGCAGACCGCCATTGGCGCCAGGTCCAGGAATTCTCTCCAGGAGACAGGGTGTGGCTATCCTCCAGGAACATATGGCTCAAAGTTCCCACACTGAAGCTGGCACCCAGGTTCCTTGGTCCCTTTTCCGTAATAGGAAGATCAACCCGGTGGCGTATCGCCTGCGTCTTCCACCCTCGATGAGGATTCCTGTATCCATGTATCCCTGTTAAAACCAGCATTTCAAAGTCCTCGTTTTTCCGGGACCACCTCACCCCCACCTCACCCCCACCTCACCTTCTTGTTCAAGGACAGCAGGAGTACGAAGTCCTGTCAATGCTGGACTCAAGGATCAGTGCAGTTTCTGGTCCACTGGAAGGGGTTTGGTCCAGAGGAACATTCTTGGGTTCCCCACTGGCACCTCTACGCTCCTTGACTTGTTCAAGTATTCCATCAAAGGAATCCCTCCAAACCGTTTCTTGGACACCCGGACGTTGCCCCTGAAGGGGGGTACTGTAAGGTCTGGGGAGCCACGCCGCCAAATGACCATTCCGCTCTCTCCGCACCTGATCTTGGCTCATGGTAATACGACTACGATCTCCTCTCCTACCCCAGACTTGGCTAACAGTACCCGCTACTATCCGTACCTCTCCAATCCCGACCCGGCAATACGGACCAACCTACACTCAAGACGTGCCCTCGTGGCTGTGTGTGGCGTCTTATCCATTCCCACCTCAACATCGTGGTCCCGCCTAGTTTGTGGTGAGCACACAGTGACATTGGTTTAGCAGGGAATTTCACATTAAGAAACAACAAAATTGAATTATTCATTTATAAATCTCAGTATTTTTTGTTTCTTAGAATTCCCGAGCAACTGGGTACTTTCAGCTAGTAACTTATACATTAGGGGGCTTGGAGCTCCCTGTTGGGGGCTTCAGGAGCATTAATTTTAAGTAGCTTATCCTCAGGTGACATAGTAGATAATATGGGGAGTCGGGCCTTCTGGTGGATTCAGTCCTGTGGGTTGTGTCCCTGGTTCTTTACATATGGGACATGCTCATCAAGAATATATGTTTATATGGTTAAAGTTGTTATTGGGCAAATGTCATATGTATGTATGCATATATCTATATATATATAAGAGTGAAAAAATGTTTGTCTGTCTGCACCCTCACCTCATTGGCCTGCGGTGTGGGCTGACATCACGGCCACGCCTACAGAGGGTGTGACAGTCACACTACCCTTAGCATATCCCCTCCCCAGTCCAGTAGGATAAGAATAGGTGAGGGGGGGGGGCTCTGTGTTTAGGAAAGAGAAGAGGGCTGCCGAGTGAGAGGTGGCAAGCTGATGGGAGGAAGGAACACATCCCACACTAACACATGCACACACACCACACACATCCACACCAATACATACAGGGGTAGCGGAGAGAGAGGGGTGTAGCGGAGAGAGAGGGAGGGGTAGCGGAGAGAGAGGGGGGAGCAGAGAAAGAGACAGGGGAGCGGGAAAATTAAATCCCGGGCAACACCAGGTAGATCAGCTAGTATATATTTATTTATTTAGCACCATTCATGTACATGACGTTTTATAATATTATGTCCCATGTATTTTAACACAATGGGAATAAGCGCTTCAGACAAAACAATAGGAAAAGGTGTCCCTGTCCAGAAGAGCTTACAATCTAAGTGGTAAGTGGGGAGAATTTACCGATATACCGATATGCTGGAACCATGCTCATGCCTCACACCTGCTACGAACCTGAATTATCACATGTGAAAGGGTTGGGAGTTCCTCTTACTCTAAAGTGGGTCCATACTTGACCCTAAACAACAAAAAAACATATTGGCTTTGGGACCCACAACCTATAATTGTTAATTTATATTTGGGAGATTGAGGCGTCAGACTCCTCACTGGGGATCTTGGATGCAAGAATGGAAATAGACAATAAGCCTCTGAGCACCTGTGGTACCGAGCCTCCTGGTTGGTTGGGATCTGCTGGAGGACACTTTGTTGGTGACATTCAAAACGATGGACTGCTTCATGTAGCCCAGTGGATGCTGTATCGGCCGTGAAGCAGAAGCTGTTGCTGTGTGAAGTGCTGTTCGTTCAAATTGACCCAGGGTGGTCTAAATGCTCACCACAAAGTCACTTATTTAAGTGCATTACTTTATGTTTTTTTTAAATAAAAGCAATATTATAAAAAGGAAAAAGCAAAAAATAGTATGTGGATTTTCCCTTCCTTCCCATGAGATAATACCTGTGTAAACACGGACTACCTGTTTGAAATAAGTTACCAACTTTTCTCCAACCACACTGCCTGATTATCACGTCTAATATGTGAGTGAAAAATCTATAGTGTCTTCATCAAATACTCTATTTGTTGAACCAGACAATATTGCACTATTGGGTGTCTTTATTCTCTTCCATGACCTGATGACATTTGCGCACCTGCTGTTCTTCATCGAATACTATACTAATGCATATATTAATATCCGTCGAGTAAGTGTATGCGTTAGTGCCCCTGTTCGTTTGGGTATGCAGGTATTCTGGTTGCGCACTACCTGCCACCTCTTATTCCTTCACTGTCTGAAGGAGGATTATACCTGGGATCAGGCTGTACCCCAGGTCCCCATTCACACCTTTCCCCCTTTTTCTTTATCTTTCTCCACACCCAGCAGTCAGAGACATTTCTTACTATAAACAAAACACAAAAAATATAGGGGTAAAGGCCCCCAATCAACCAGTGCTACAGGGCATAATAGTGACCCACTTTTTTATGAAATTATCTTCCTGCACTTGAACCGGATCACAGGGTGTGATGATGCATGCTTGAGGCTGTAAGAATTTAACCCCTAGATGGCATAAGGTCTAGCAGAGATATGCAGAGTTGTAAGGGGGAAGTCCTGGGACCCCCCCAAGACCTCTCCAAAGTCTCTGAACGAAATAAACCTATGTGCCTGGGGCAGCTCTCATGGGGCAGAGATTGTACTCACATATAACGACCGGTTCTGTGTGCTCCAAAGCTGAAGTAGTAGACAATTGTGGAAAACGCTTGTTCCGGTGGGGAGAAGCAGATCAGCGGGCACCACGATGCAGAAAGAATTGAATTGAAGCTGGACTGTGCTGTATAACGATTCCTTTATTTCGGCATGGATAAAAAGAGGAGGGGAAGCATACCCCTGCACCTCTAACGCGTTTCACCCAGTTACTGGGTGATTACTGGGTGAAACGCGTTAGAGGTGCAGGGGTATGCTTCCCCTCCTCTTTTTATCCATGCCGAAATAAAGGAATCGTTATACAGCACAGTCCAGCTTCAATTCAATTCTTTCTGCATCGTGGTGCCCGCTGATCTGCTTCTCCCCACCGGAACAAGCGTTTTCCACAATTATAAACAAAACACAATAAACAAATCAGCGCTCCTCTTAATAAAATAAGTTAAAATATTAAGTTCACAATCAATTAGTGATTGCGAATTAAAGTTATAGAGTCCACTAATCTCAATGATAAGTGAATTTCTGAAAAAATAATATCGGTGCATATAAGTGATAATAATAATACCGTATTTCGTCGATTCTAAAACGCACCTCTTTTCCCATTTTTACATGTGAAATTGGGATGCGTCTTAGAATCAATGTTTTTTTTATAAAATCCGCTTGAGGGCGCTGCTGAAGCATGGAGGTATAGAAACAAGCCACAGGGAACAGTCCCTGCAGTACAGTATGTAACCATCCCCTGTGAAGTCACGGTGGAGCGTCCTGGGAAGTGTAGTTGTGCATGCATTGCAGAAAGCAATGTTTTCATGCAGATCTATTTTTAAGCCTTATACTGATTGGCTAGCGAAGCCAGCCAATCAGATAATACGACATCTGGTCGGCCGAGAGACCAACCAGAAAAAGGTAAGGCTCAAACTAAAATAAACTTAGGCTAGAAAGTAGTGCAACTGTAAAATAAGAGAAACAGTGCACTAAATAAGGAGGTTAAGCTAAAAGAAAAACCATGGGGGGATACCGAGCAGAGCACCCCGCTTAAGGCCCATTGGGAAGTGATCGCAGATTTCTCCCCAGTGGTCACAGCATGGATGTACTCTGCTTGGATACAGGAGCGCACCAGCACCTGGAATAAGGCCTGGCAGGTAAGGGATACCTCCCCAGCCAAACGCTGCTTCCTGGATTTAGACAAATTGGCCATTTATAATTCCAGGAGCAGGTGATAGGGAGGTCCCTGACCCTAGTGTTCCAGGATACTGGGCGCCCAAAAATAAAAAAGGTGCGGGGAGAATTGCAACCAGAACTGCAGGAGGAGGCCCCTCAAGAATGACGAGGGGCTGCAGTCTGGCACAACTAAAATAAAGAAATGTTTTGATGCAGAAGGACTACAACTCCAATGAGCACAGCGCTGAGCAGAAAGTATCTGAGAGAGAAAGAATCTGCATTCTGATGCTAAATACATGCTGTAAAACTCTGCCTGTGACTGAAACCTGAGAACACCTTAGATCAGGGGGGCGCAAACTTTTTTCCCTGCGCCCCCCCTGCCGGCGGTCCCCTCACTCCTGCGCCCCCCCCCCCCTAACCCCCACTTACCTGCTCTCCGGCGTCATGACGTCACGTTGCCATAGCAACGTGAAGTCACATTACCTCGTTGCGTCATTTTGATGCCGCGTTGCCATGGCGACGCAGGAAGGAAGTCGCCGGAGCCTAGGTAAGTAAAGGTTTGCAGAGGCCCTGCAGCTCCCCCGGCACTTAATTTAAGTGCCTGCGGGAAGCGCGCGGGGGGTCGCGCCCCACAGTTTGCGCACCGCTGCCTTAGATGTCCCTTCTTGTGTGCACAGTCATTGATATGAGATTGTGTTCTGTATCTATACATACACATGTACAATTATGTAGAGAGGCTCTCACATATAATTTCCGTGTGTGTGTTTGTGTCTGTGTGTCCCTCCATTCTCTCCCTCCCCCTTCCCTCTATTCTCTACTTCCCCCCCACCCATCCATTCTTTCACCCCATTCTGTGTGTCTCTCTCTCCCCATTCTGTGTCTTCCACTCTCTCCCAATTCTGTGTCTGCTTCTCTCTAGTGTAGATAAATGTATGCTATTGTCTACTAGTTAAAAAAAATTCTGCATGTAGCACACTTTCCCCCACCCCCTGGGAGATATGGCGGCTACTGTGTATGTGGTGCATTACCTGCGGCTCACAGAAGGCATGGCCTCCGCTGCTGGGAGCCTATGGTGTGCCTGATCCGTCGGGTGACAGCGCCTCCCCCTGTACGGGATCCTACTATGTGGGATAGCCCCGGTACAGGAACCAATGCAATACACAGTGTTTATAAGAACAAGTTTACTGACATGCAATAATCATCACAATAACCATAGAACGTGACCTCGCACGGCTTTACCCACACACACCTGCCCCTGTGAGCGTGTCCCCCTATGTACAGAGATGCCCTGGGCACCCCTCCCCCCCACCCCAGTGTCCACAGAAGCCAACCCACCCGGAAGTGTGAGACAGCGCTGTCCACAGTAACTGAAAGTGTTATAGTTGGTGCACATTATGAGGTACCTGCCCAGGTGCTCCAGCACCCAGGTATGGCCAAGAGCAAAAGGGATCCACTGATCAAGCGACGTCGATGTCAGCGAAGCCTCCGCCTCTGCGTGGGGTGAACTCCGGTAGGAGGGTCTCACCTTTGATAGTCTATGATAGTGCAGTGGTGGTCCTGCCCCAATGTTACGCCGGTGCTGCCCGCAGACCAGACCCGTCCCCTGTGCTGAGGTGGGACGTAGGGATACACGCACCCGCAGCAAAGGGAGCGTGTCCGGAGTGTGGTGTTATTGTTGCCAGGCCAGGTATAGTAGTGAAGACAATACTTGCCGGTACCGGTAGTAGAGAAGGAGTAGTTATTGCCGTTGCCAAGATCAGGGATGCCAGAAGTCACGAAGTCCAAGTAGAGCCAAAGTCGAGAGCCAGAGGGGGTAGTCGTCCAATCCGCGTCAATACCTGAGGAGTCACTGATAGAAAAGTCAAATACTTCCATACAGAACTATGTCGAGCGACGAGTGATGGGAAGCACAGGCATAATAAAGCTGGGCAGGCCAATGGGAAAAAGGGGCAGGCCTGGAGGACTGCAAGGAGTCCTCCCTGATAAGGAGAGAGGTGTTACAGCCCAGCTGAGTGTAATCATTGATTTGCCTTGAACTGTGTGATGCTTGAGGGCGACGCCTCACTGCAGCAGCAGTGGTTAAAAGTGCTCTGTTAGGCGTGTGCTCTGTAAACTGAAAATGCATGCACATAACGTCTGGGGCTGGCGTGCGTGTAGGAGGGCGTGGGCGGGACCGGCGCTGAGCAGAGGAATCGCCGATTGGAGTGATCCCGCGACGGCGGCAGGGGCGAGGAGCCGTGGAGACCGGTAAGGCAGGATTGTTTAGTGTGTCCAGGGACTCCTTGCGGAGAGGGAGTGCTTTGTGTGAGAAGCGAGGAGAACGCTGATTCCTGACAGTACCCCCCTCTTCAGGAACGGCCTCAGGACGGTCCAAGAACGGTTTCTCTGGAAACTTTTTCCTGAAGGACTTAAGAAGGGCCGGGGCATGAATGTCCTTTGAAGGTACCCAGGATCTCTCTTCAGGGCCAAAGCCCTTCCACTGCACCAAGAACTGAAGCTGACCCCTGGATAGGCGAGAATCCAAAAGAGAGTGAACTTCGGATTCCTTGTTATTTTGTACAGTAATGGGATCCGGTTTACGAGTCTGATCCGGAAAGAAATGACTGGAGATAAATGGTTTTAAGAGGGACACATGAAAGACATTGGGAATCTTCATACTGGGTGGTAGTTGGAGCCGGAATGCCACAGGATTGATTTGTTCACAAATAGGGAAGAGACCCAGGAACTTAGGTGCCAGTTTAGGAGATGGTACCTTGAGGTGGATATTCCTAGAGAAGAGCCATACCAAATCCCCTGGTTTGTAACTGGGCGCCGAACGACGACGACGATCGGCCTGTAGTTTCGATCTGCGGGAGGAGTTGAGAAGGGTAGACTGAATCCTGGACCATGCGGTTTGGAGGGAAGAAATGCGTTCATCTATGGCTGGTACTCCAGAAGGAATGTTGGGGATGGGAAGGCAGGAAGGGTGGAACCCATAATTTACAAAGAAGGGAGACTCCAGGGTGGACTCGTTTTTTGCAGAATTGACAGCATACTCTGCCCAAGAGAGGAGTTGAGCCCAATCATCCTGGAAATCGGATATAAAACATCTCAGGTACTTCTCCAGGGATTGATTGATTCTCTCCGTTTGTCCATTGGACTGAGGATGATAGGCGGAGGAGAAGGAAGAAGAGATGCCCAATCTCTTCGTGAAAGCTCTCCAAAATTTGGATACGAACTGAGAACCTCTGTCAGAGACAATGGACGAAGGAATCCCATGAATCCGGAAAATCTGCTCCGTAAAGATATCAGCAAGGGCGGGGGAAGTGGGTAATCCTTTAAGTGGAATGAAATGGGACATCTTTGAGAACCTGTCCACGACCACCAAGATAGTGTTCATTCCTCTGGACCTGGGCAACTCCACGATGAAGTCCATAGAAATGTGGGACCAGGGGCAGTCGGGAACTGGAAGGGGTAACAGAAAACCCTGAGGCTTTTGACGGAGAGTCTTGTTTTGAGTGCACGTGGGGCATGCGCGGGTAAATTCCAGAATATCTTGAGACATCCTTGGCCACCAGAAATTCCGACGAATGAGATCAGTAGTCTTCTTAAAACCTGGATGACCTGCAGATTTAGAGGAGTGTCCCCAAGACAGGACCTCTGGAACAAATTTGGATGGTACAAAGAGTTTGTTGTCGGGAACGACCAAGTCCTTGGGAATGCGTCTCTGGGAGTGCAAAATCTTGTATATAAACACACAAAAATACGTCGCTGCACCAAACCAACAGACATAGAAACACAAATTACCTGGTGCAAGGGGGAAACCAATAGAAGCCACACAAATAATCAAAAGATTATATACAGCCCCCTGTAATTGCACTCAAGGTAAGTGACAAAATAAATGTGATGTCAATAGAGGTATGAGGCAGTGAATAGCCAAATCCTGGTATAGGATACACTAACAAAAAGGTCACACTACTATATAAAATAACAAAACTTTAATAATCTATACTATAAAAACCGACGAAACACTATAAAAAATGCATAACAGTGCATTATTAAAATCCCCAGATGTGTTGGGTAACGGTGCTTATTGAACACTATGTGTTCCAAAATAGCTATGAGGTGATCAAACGCTATATACCAGGCTACAGACTAAAGGGTACAAGTATACTCAATAGAAATGGGTAATGTAGTGTATGCTGTGGAGAAATAAAGCCCCTGAACGTTTTCATTATCCTGAAACTATACATGTGGACTGTTCCCTGACCTCGGCTACAGGCCGTCCTGCCACAGGTGGTGTCAGAAGTGGGATGTCGGACGGCCCCTGTATCTGAAGGGCCACACAGAAATAGAAAAAAAAAAAGGAGACAATTTTTTCTCAGTTCCTTGAGCAACAGCTCCAGCTAGCAGAGAAGCAAGCTGAGCGACAAGCACAGCAAGATGAGCAACAGGCCCGGCGATAGGAAAAGTTACTCCAACTGCTGGCCGAAGGCCCAGCCCCCGGCAGACCAGGGATTCCAAATAACCCACCGGTGATGCTGCCTAAAATGAAGCCAACTGACGACCCAGAGGCATTTCTCCTCACTTTTGAAAGGGTAGCCACGGCCCACGGCTGGACAGTTGAACGCTGGGTAACGACTCTGGCTCCATTCCTCATAGGAGAAGCTCAGGCAGCCTATCAAGCTCTTCCAGCAGACGAGGCCATGGACTATCAGCAACTAAAGGCTGCTATTCTGTTGGTGCACTTATTTGGGTACCTGCCCTGGAGTTCCAGCACCCGTGTGATGCAGATTAACACAGAGGATCCGTCTGATCCGACTTTGTCATCCACGATGGCATCCGCCTTCGCGTGGGGTGAATTACAGTGTGGATAACATCACCTTGCAGTCTCTCACAGGGAGGTATGTATAGAGAGTGGGTGCTCCAAAGACAGTGAAATCTTTATGTAATTAAATCCATAAGTGTAGGGCTCCTATCAAAGACTATACTACGGAGTGGGTAGATAATGAAGTATGATCTGCGAGTGACCAGTCAAAATGCAATAAAACTTCTCCTGAAGGAAACAATCAAAAATGCTCAATATCACCTTGATGTAACCTCATTGGAGGAAATCAGATATGTACTGGTACTCATTCTTTATGTGATTTATGGACATGGATATCTTGGAAAAATCTTACCCACTCCTTGAGTCTTGAAGAGTCTGCAGTGGCATGCGAGCCGCTGATGCAGAAGTCCAATGGTAGAATTGTATTTTTATACCACCTGACTCCCTGGCAAGTACGCTGCTTTCCTCTTGTTTCTATTTATTCAGTACAGAAACAAAACATCACCCAAGGAGGTGAGAAACCCTCCTACGCGTTTCAGACAAGAGTGTCCTTTTTCAAGGAGTATAAGGTTCACGCGCAATATATCAATCTTGGGAAGCAGGAGAATTCGGCCACGCTATTGGCTGCTGAGTGCTACCGGATCCTGCAGCCCTATGGCCCTCTGAGGCTGTAGTTCCCCTGCAGACTTATTCAACTAATGGCCGCCGCAAGCGTTTACACTGCGCATGTGTGTGGAGCACCAATATGGCCGCCGCAACTCCACTACTTTTCTGCGCATGCGCGCCGCCGGGAGCCTCTGGCGATCCGATCGCCGCTCCAACTGCCCATAACCCTTCCCGCACTCTCCCCATCCTCCACTGCCGGACGCAGCCACAGTGGAAGGTAAGGGGATGAAGAGGGACCCAGCGGGGACCGGGTCACATATATATATATAACTTTTTTTACCAGTGTGTCTCAAAGTGCTTCACATGTGGTTCGCAGCTCCATGTTAAATAGGGAAACAAAAATAGAGAAGAAAACATTAACTATATAGTGTAGTAGTTTGACATCTTTAAAAAAAATAAATAAAGAAAAGCAAATAGATCCAACTACACTGGTATTATAGGATTATAGGCTCTTTTTAATATTCATTTTCAGATGTAAATTCTCAATGAGCATGTCACAGGAAGAAAGATGCAAATAATGTGCCGTATATTTAATTATATAATTTCAAACCATGCAATTTACTACATTCACGTGTATGCATGCCCAACAGAAATACATATTTGTGAAGCCTCCCAATCATGTTTAGTAAGTATGTTCACCCAGCGACTACTACATTCATTACTTCATGTCATGTTTGGTTATGTGGTCCAGGCAGGGCCGCAGACAGATTTCCCGGGACCCAGGACTACAGTTCTGACCTGGTGGGAGGCAGTGACTGGGTGGGAGGGAGGCAGTGACTGGGTGGGAAGGAGGGTGGCAGTGACTGGGTGGGAGGGTTGGAGGGAGGCAGTGACACTAGGGAGGCAGTGACTTAGGGAGGCAGTGACTGGGTGGGAGGGAGGCAGTGACTGGGTGGGAGGCAGTGACTGGGTGGGAGGCAGAGACTGGGTGGGAGGCAGTGACTGAGTAGGAGGCAGTGACTGAGTGGGAGGCAGTAACTGGGTGGGAGGCAGTGACTGGGTGGGAGGCAGTGACTGGGTGGGAGGCAGTGACTGGGTGGGAGGCAGTGACTTGGTGGGAGGGTGGGTGGGAAGCAGTGACTGGGTGGGAGGGAGGGTTGGAGGCAGTGACTCGGGAGGCAGTGACTGGGTGGGAGGGTGGATGGGAGGCAATGACTGGGTGGCAGTGACTGGGTGGGAGGGTGGTTGGGAGGCAGTGACTGGGTGGGAGGCAGTGACTGGGTGGGAGGCAGTGACAGGGTGGGAGGGAGGCAGTGACTGGGTGGGAGGGTGGGAGGGAGGGAGGCAGTGACTTAGGGAGGCAGTGACTGGGTGGGAAGGTAGGAGGGATGCAGTAACTTTGGGAGGCAGTGACTGGGTGGGAGGGAGGCAGTGACTGGGTGGGAGGGAGGCAGTGACTGGGTGGGAGGGAGGCAGTGACTGGGTGGGAGTGGGTGGGTATGTGGGCCGCAGGAGAAGAGCAGAGTGGGCGCTTGTCCCACCCCCTCACCTCGGTTCCGAAAATGTTCCCGGCGGCACGCGTGGCCGTTCAGCCACCTCACCCCGGTCGTGTCCCGCCCCCCCCACCCCCCAGTCCCGTGGGGTGTGGAGGATAACAGTGGTGAGTGATGTTGGCTTAGCGGCGCTTGTTCCCCCCCTCACCTCTGTCCCCGGCGCGAAGGGTCTGCGGGTAGCTATGCGCCGGCTCACTGGGGGTGAGTGCGGGAGGGTGTGTCCGCGGTGGCGGCTCACTGCTGTTGTCGTGCTCACCACCGTCCCCCCCTCATCTCTGTCCCTGGCGGTCGTTCCCCCCCCCTCCCCCAGGGAGAAGAGGAGAGTGGCCGGGTGGTTGTGCAGCGCTTGTTCCTCCCCACCTCGGTCCCCGGTGTGTCCGAGGGTGAGGAGAAGAGGCGGTGGGAGGAGGGTGTGAGGCAAGGTGGTTGAATTGTGCGTCGGTGCAGGAGTGTGGGTCGCCACTTCTCAGAGGCGCACGCGGTGTGAGGATGGTGTGAGTCTCACGGCCTGCGTAGGCCTGGCTGTGACGTCACCCCACCCCGCAGGCCAATAAGAGTGAGAGGTCTGGCAGACCCACAGACAAACAAGATTTCAGTTATATATATATTGTGACAAACGCCCCTCTTTTGTAGCGCTGACGTCTGTCTGGGATCTTCCCGACACAGTCTTTTAGGGTTAATTATACGAATAACCGGATCATACAAAGCATTACGTTGCTTAACTCAGGCTTCTGCCTGCTTTATTTTCATCCCAGTAAGGGACTGCAGCTTTAACAGGTGTAGGCAGGAGGCACTCAGATATTAACCATTCAGGGATCTAACTACACAGCAGAATCAGCCTCTCTAAGTGCTGGGCCAACTAACCTGGTTTCCCAGCTTAAAACAATGCCCTCTCACTTAGGGTCACTAGATACGGCATACAGTCTTTAGATACAGCAATGGACATTTGTTTGGCTTATCTGTTCGTGGTGGGGAACTCGGTTCCAAGTGTCCAGGTAAATCTTCTGATACAGCGATACTTGAAGGGGGCGTCCTACCCGAACTGGATGCAGGGGAGCAGCGATACCCGCAGCGATACCCCCAGCCTCCAGGAAGAGAGACTGAAATGCAACCCTCTCTGGTCTAAATACCTGTGCTAGTGATTAGGAAAGCAGGTGAGGGAGAACTAGACACATTGTAATCTGTGGTCTGGACTTTCCATCCACCAGCCCGAGTAAATGTGAAGCTGTGGAACGGATTATTTTGTACTATTCCTGCACTTTCTGACCTAAAACGAGAGAGGGAGAGTGGGAGAGAGGGAGAGAGAGAGAGAGAGCGATCCACAGCACTCTCCAGATGATTAAATACATTTATTGAAAGATATAACCATTATATAGGGACAGGAACAAAGATGGCACCAAAATAGTAATTACCTAATCAAAGAAAGCTCTGCAGGTAATTACAACCCTATGTGTACACATGTATATCGTTACTGCACATGTGCAATGCCTGTAGCTTGTAAACAAACATGTCCCATCTATATGCAACCGGAGAGCACTGGATCCAACTCCAATTAATTACATTTATGGAGATAGTAGTGCTCCATGTCCCATAGACAGTACTTCTAGCAGTCAGAGAGTCTCAGAGTCTGATCCCTTCCTGTCTTACTTAAAACACCCGCTGGCGTCCTCGGCAACCTGCATCGCCGGGCAAATCAATGCGCATGCACAGAACTCCAAATCTCATTAGTCAAAGTAAAAACGGAGCGTGATGACGTCACATGCTTACAAGGGAGTCCCTAAATTGTACCAAAGCTATCCAATGCGCATGCGCAACACTGGTCATTGAATCAAACCTGCATTGCCAGCCTATGGGGTCCCTAGCAGCTACCCGGTTAGCCCAACTATACAGATCTCATGAGGGGGAGGTCATCTAATAGTTGACCTTTCAATGTGATGCCTGATAGCAGAGGCAAATACAGCAAACGAACATATAAACATTTACATACAAATAAAAAGGATTCATATCCCAACAACTAAAAAAATAGAAGTCATGGGTACAGGGGAAGGAAGAGAGAAAAAGGGAACAGAGAACATGTGACAGTAGGGGTTAGCCAGGCTATCAAATAAAGGTTTAAGCCCGTTTGGTTGCCCCTGATCTGTGTTGGGTTTATAGAGTGTCAGCTCTTGAGCCCAGTAACTATTTTTGCATCATGTATAATTCTCTCTCCCCCGCCGATATGTCCCTCCCCTCGTCAAGCCAAAACTGTGGTCGTCCATCCATAGTGCTTCGCCAGCCGCCGTGTACCTTTACCAACACTGTGAAAGCAAAAGTTACTTGTGACACCGAGCGAAGGTGGAGTCAGGTTCCGATGACAGTGATGGTGCGGCCTTAGTGGCGGAGGAGCATCCCAATGGTGGTGGTTCCCAGCGGCCTGGTCAGCGAACCTGCATCCCATCCGACGAGTCTCAGGGTTCCGGCAAGTCAGTGGAATGGTGAGGGCCCAACTACTTACCTTCTACAGGAAACGATGGAGACTTCCAGCAAGGGGGTACTGGCCGGTATCTTCTCCTACTCGGATGACGACACCCCCAAGCAGAAACCGGATATCGACGTACTTTCGGTGCAGGACATCGACCTCTACCAAAACCTGATGACATCACTATGGAAGCAACCACTGGACCGGATGAGAAACAGCCGATGTTCACTCAGGTGAGTGAAGCCATACCTAAAACCAGCATAAATCATTTTTTGGATCATGTTAGGACCCTGGGTCGCAGGAAATCTGTGGATCCAGAGATTGCAACCATCTTTGTGGTACCTGGTAATAGCAGGCCTCCGACAGGAGAACTCTGACCTAGTCTTGCGGGACTTTAGGGCCTTAGACGCTACCAGTACCACATCCCAATTGAATGGAAGGCCCAAATACTCCAAGAAGCGAGCGCATTATTGTAAGAAAACCCTAAAGCCTTCTACAGACTGGAGGGACTAGGACTTTGAGGTGTGCTTGGAGGGGGACGAGACCGAAGGGAGTGCGGACTCCTATGGGGGCAAGTCAATTAAATAATGTAAATCAGAGACTTTGGGGGTATCATCAAAGACTACTTCCGGTTCTGGTTCTACTCAGGCTGCCGCTGTAAAATTCTTGCCTTGGTGGGATCCTATGTTTCAGAGATATGTGCCATATATGCACAGGACCCGGTTCCTGTTACATGACGGAGACATAGTGGATCATTGGTGGGCTGAGGGAGGGTTTAGTCCAGAAGAGACCGCTAAAGCACTCAGACGTAGGTAACATGAGATACGGTTAGAATTAGTACATGTTACGTCGGTGCTGCCCGCAGACCAGACTCGTCCCTTATACTGAGGTGGGGACGTATATGTGCACGCACCCGCAGCAGAAGGAGCGTGTCCGGAGTGTGGTGTTTTGGCATTGCCAGGCCAGGTGTGAACAGGTGTAGCAATACTTGCCGGTATCGGTACTGAAGAGGCGAAGTCGTTGCCGTTAGCCAAGGTCGGGGAGAGAGAGATCCGGAAGGTCGAGGTCCAAGCTGAGGTCGAGGGATGAAAGAAGCTGCAGGGTCAGGAGGGAGCCGGGATCCAGAGCCAGATAAGCACGTCCGCCAAGCCGGGTCGCAACCTGAATGCACGAAGAAAAGGGAGAGCCAGAATAGACGTCTGTAGCAGAGACTATGTCGAGCGGTGTGAGAGAGGCAGAACAGGCATTAATTACTGTGGCTGACCAATGGTTAAAGGAGGCAGGCCTGGAGGAGCCCTAGGAGCAGTCCAGGATTGGTTTCCATAATAGGCTGCCAGCTGGTAAGGTTTAGGGTTAACTAGTAACCAGCGTGTGGGAGGGGGGCGTGGCTTCACTGCAAGAGCAGTGAATAAATTAGCTGGTGCTGGAATGCGCTCCGTAATAGCAGGGGTTGCGCGCGCAGGAGCAACGGCAAGCACCCGAGCACCAGCCCCGCGCGGGGCAGCGGCAGCCCGACGGGGAGGACGAGGAAGCCCCCCCACCACGGAGGCCGGGCGGGAGCAGCGAGGACGGAGCCGCACAACCACGGGAGCGGACAGAGGTGAGGGGAGATCACGCTGCGACTGACGTGACCCCCGAGTCCTCACAGTACCCCCCCCTTCAGGTTCGGCCTCAGGACGATCCTTCCATGGCTTGGATGGAAACTTTTTCCTTAAGCGATTAAGAAGTCCTGGTGTGTGGATGTCGTTAAGAGGTACCCAAGACCTCTCCTTGGGTCCAAAACCCTTCCAATGAACCAAGAAATGGACTTTCCCTCTGGAGAGACGGGAATCTAGTATGGACTGGACCTCGTACTCTTCGTTGCCCTGTATGATCACGGGATCTGGTTTAAGAGTGTGGTCCGGGAATAGAGGGCTAGAGATGAATGGTTTGAGAAGTTATGTATGGAAAACATTAGGAATTCGCATGCTTGGGGGTAGTTGAAAACGGAAGGCCACCGGGTTAACCTGCTCCATGATAGGAAATGGCCCCAGAAACCTAGGAGCCAATTTGGGGGAAGGGGTTTTTTGAGGCGGATATTTCTAGTAGACAACCAAACCTTGTCCCCTGGTTTGTAGTTGGGTGCAGGTTGGCGACGGCGGTCAGCCTGGATTTTAGAAGACAGAGAGGCCCTTTGAAGTGCAGATTGAATTCTAGCCCAAGAGTCCTGTAGGAGGGAGATGTGTTCATCCACAGCTGGAACTCCGGAGGAGATTTTGGAAATAGGTAGGCAAACCGGGTGAAAGCCGTAATTAATGAAAAAAGGTGTCTCACCAGTGGATTAATTCCTGGAGGAATTAAAGGCATACTCGGCCCAAGAAAGCAATTCTGCCCAGTCATCCTGGGAGTCAGAGTCGAAGCACCTTAAATACTTCTCGAGAGATTGATTGACCCTCTCGGTCTGTCCATTAGACTGAGGGTGATAACCCGAAGAGAAGGAGGAAACAATGCCCAGTCTTCTGGTGAAGGACCTCCAGAATCTGGAAACAAATTGAGCGCCACGATCCGATACGATGGATGTGGGTATGCCATGGATCCGGAAGATTTCTTTGGAGAAAATATTGGCTTAATCTTTTGAGAGAAATAAAATGTGCCATCTTGGAAAAACGATCCACCACTACTAGAATGGTGTTCATGCCATTAGACCTAGGCAATTCGACAATAAAGTCCATGGATATGTGGGACCAGGGGCGTTCCGGGATGGATAAGGGCAAAAGAAGACCATGGGGTCTCTGGCGAGGAATCTTGTTGCGTGCACATACCGGACAGGCCCGGGTAAATTCAGAAATAGATTTGGCCATATTGGGCCACCAAAAGGTACGACGGATGAGATCCAAAGTCTTTTTGTAGCCTGGATGTCCTGCCGAACGGGAAGCATGTCCCCATTCCAGAATCTCCGGAATAAACTTGGCCTCCACATATAAGGTGTCCTTCGGGATCTCAAGATCGCTAGGAAGGTGATTTTGAGACTTGATGATCTTCTCAAGATTCTTGAAAGTAGCGACCGCGAGGATCTTTAGTTTAGGAAGGATAGCCTCTGTAGTTTTCTCTGGTCTCTCATCAGAAGAATATTGTCTAGAGAGGGCATCCGCCTTGACGTTCTTAGTGCCAGGAATGTAGGACAAAATAAAATTAAACCTGGAGAAAAATAACGACCAGCGGGCTTGGCGGGGGCCTAAGCGACGGGCATTCTCGATGTATAAAAGATTTTTGTGGTCCGTGAGAATAGTGAATGGCTCTTTTGACCCCTTCAACAGATGCCTCCATTCCTGAAGGGCCAATTTGACGGCCAAAAGTTCTCTATTGCCTACATCATAGTTCCTCTCAGCTGGGGAAAACCTTTTCGAGAAAAAAACGCAAGGGTGAAGTTTATCCTGGGTGGAAAACCTTTGGGATAGGACAGCACCGGCCCCGCAGTCCGAAGCGTCTACCTCTAGGATGAAGGAAAAATTGGTGTCCGGGTGTCGAAGGATGGGAGCTGATACAAATGCTTGTTTCAGTGTTTCAAAAGCTGAGATTGCTTCAGGAGACCAAGATGAAGGATCAGCTCATTTTTGGGTCAGTGCTGTGATCGGGGCGATGATGGAGGAGAAGTTACGAATAAACTTCCGGTAATAATTGGAAAAGCCTAGGAACCGCTGAATAGACTTGAGGGAGTCGGGTTGTGGCCAGTCTATTACGGCTTTAAGTTTCTCAGGATCCATGGCCAACCCCGTCTTGGAAATAATATATCCGAGAAAAGAGGTGGTAGACTGGTGAAAGAGACATTTCTCCATCTTGGCAAACAAACGGTTCTCTCGGAGGCGGGAGAGTACAAACTTGGTATGGATGATATGGTCCTGTAAATTCTTGGAAAAGATAAGGATGTCATCCAGATAAACAATAACAAAACGATTAAGGACATCCCGAAAGATGTCGTTGATAAAGTCCTGAAAAACCGCCGGAGCGTTGCATAATCCAAAAGGCATCACGAGATATTTATAGTGGCCGCTACGGGTGTTGAAGGCGGTCTTCCATTCGTCGCCCTTCCGGATGCGAATAAGATTATACGCCCCGCGAAGGTCAAGCTTGGAGAACACATTAGCACCTTTAAGTCTGTCGAATAGTTCAGAAATGAGAGGAAGTGGGTAACGGTTCTTCACTGTGATGCGGTTCAATCCCTGGCAATCTATACACGGTCTGAGGGTACCATCCTTTTTCTTGACGAAAAAGAAACCAGCTCCTGCAGGCGAATTGGAGTGCCGAATAAAACCCCTTTTAAGGATCTCACGGATATATTCGTTAATGGCTTCCGTCTCAAGCAGAGAGAGGGGGTAGGACTTGGATTTGGGCAGTGTGTATCCAGGTACCAAGTCTATAGGACAATCGTAAGTTCTGTGAGGAGGTAGAAGTTCGGATTGGATCTTGCAGAAGACATCCAGAAAAGCAGCATACGGAGCGGGCAACCCTCCCCGAGGGTTGGATGCATTGGCCAGCAGTCGAGGCGGAAGTACGGCTGTTGGAGACGGCTCCTCCGACCTCGACCTCCAAGCAATAGGATCTTGGGATGTCCAGTTGATGAGAGGATTGTGCTTCTGCAACCAAGGTAAGCCGAGAGTGACTGGAGTTCCGGGAGCGTGGATTACATCAAAGGCCAAGGTCTCCTTGTGGGAAGGAGAGGAAAGGGTGATGGGGTTAGTCTCCAAGGAAATGTATGCCGGGGTGAGCGGACGTTCGTCGATCCCGACCAAGGCAACGGGAGACTTCTTCCTAACGAGGGGAATCTGGTTCTGTTCAGAGAAGGTTTGGTCCATGAAATTTCCTCCCGCGCCGGAATCGATAAATGCCGCAGTGGAGGTACGAAAGGTGGGACCCGAGAGAGAGACAGGAATGGTTAATTTTTTTGGAAGTTCCTTCCCGGAAAGGGGACAAGGAGATTTAGCACCCAGGGAGAGCCCCCTCCTACTCACTGGGTTTGGTCGTTTCCCGGGCGTAGTGGGCATTCACTGACCAGATGCTCGGAGGATCCGCAGTAATAACATAATCCACCAGCTTGGCGAGCTTGCTGTATCGGTGGCCGGGAACGCTGGACTCCAAGTTGCATCGGCTCCGAAGTCTCCAAAGCGGGTAACAGGGATATGACAGGTCCTGTCATTGGAGAGAATCTGGGAAAAGGAGCACGGAAAGGTGTAAATCGGGGAAGCTAGCGTTGGACGCGGCGTACCTGTAGGCGCTGATCCACTCGATTGGCTTGGGTGATGTGTTCCTCCAGTAGCCCTGGCCTGGGTTGTGAGGCGAGCTCATCCTTGACGAAATCCATTAAGCCTCGCCAGAAGACTGCGACTAAAGCCTCCTGGTCCCATCGTGTCTCAGCTGCTATGGTCCTGAACTCCAAGGCATACTGGGCCACGGAACGATGTCCCTGAGAAAGTTCAAGCAAAGAGTCAGAGGCAGTTTCTTGGCGTGCGGGGGTATCGAAGACCTGTCGAAAGTCTCGTCTAAAGGCCACGTAGTCGCGGGTGATATCGGGACGTAGTTCCCAAATCAGGGAGGCCCATGCCAGTGCTTTCCCTGTAAGCAGGTCCGAGCTGAGGTAAAAGGATGAAAGAAGCTGCAGGGTCAGGAGGAAGCCAGGATCCAGAGCCAGAGAAGCCCGTCTGCCAAGCCGGGTCGCAACCTGAATGCACGAAGACAAAGGGAGAGCCAGAATAGACGTCTGTAGCAGAGACTATGTCGAGCGGTGTGAGAGAGGCAGAACAGGCATTAAGTACTGTGGCTGACCAATGGTTAAAGGAGGCAGGCCTGGAGGAGCCCTAGGAGCAGTCCAGGATTGGTTTCCATAATAGGCTGCCAGGTGGTAAGGTTTAGGGTTAACTAGTAACCAGTGTGTGGGAGGGGGGCGTGGCTTCAATGCAAAATCAGTGAATAAATTAGCTGGTGCTGGAATGCGCTCCGTAACAGCAGGGGATGCGCGCGCAGGAGCAACGGCAGGCACCCGAGCACCAGCCCCGTGCGGGGCAGCGGCTGCCCGACGGGGAGGATGGGGAAGCCCCCCCACCACAGAGGCCTGGTGGGAGCAGCGAGGACGGAGCCACGCAGCCGCGGGAGCGGACAGAGGTGAGATGAGGTCACGCTGCGACCGACGTGACCCCCGAGTCCTCACAGTACAGTCCAAGGGTGTAGTACTTAGGTACTGTGAGCCGCCAGTGCAGGAACCATTGTTCTGGGTGTTGTCAGGCCAGGCAGAGGGTCGCAGGCTTACCAAAATCAGTAGGGCTGAGTGTCACATCATATAGAGGTATAGGCAGTCACACAGCTTTGAATACCCTTATGTATCTGAACCAATCATGAGAGAGGTAGAGGAGAACCAGGAAAAATAGCTGGTAGATGTTATTAGAGCTTACATTACATCTTGTGGTAAGAGAACATTCTATCATCTAGAGGAGCGCATTGCTTATCTTGTAGGGGTACGGAAAGTAGGAAGATCCATCTATATGGACCGAGCTGAATACCTTTCTGATAGGCATCCGAAAAGAATGTTCACAGTAACTGTGCCGGACCGTAACGGTAACTGAGTGAGCAAGCCTGAAACACAGCAAAACTATTAGTAGGTAGCCAGGTTCTCCACGTTGGGAGGGACCGGGGTCAATATATAGTACTACAGCTGTAGGATTGTTATCATTCTTTGAATGCTGTAATGTCATTGTGTTTACAGAAAGTATGATGTATCAAATGTAATATCATTATGATTATGCTACTGTTGATAAACTTGGGTGTGTGTTGTTTCAGGTTCCCAAACGAAGGATGGTGCACCAAATTCTGGCTCCAAGTGGGGGCCATTGGATTCCACCAGTCGGAGAATGTAGCCATGCCTGGATTGGCTACCAGTCTGCCCTGCCTGTCATGTACGCCCTGGTAACAGCGCAGGCAGTGACAGGACCAATCATCAGTTTTCCCCACAGAGGCAGCTCCCTTGAGTGACACGGGGGGTGGTGGGACAAGGCCTGTGTTCTACCCAATCCTGGGTTCAAACTTTGTACCTTCCTCCCACTGTACTTAAGGAGCTGCACCACCCAAATTTAGGCAGTGTCTCAACCGTTAAGAGACAGGTATCACGCAGGATTGTTTGTGCATTGGCATCCCCTGTTCCTCTTCCCCTTGGGGGAGAGTGAGTGATTACCGTTCACCTGTCCTTGCTAGAGGGGCAGGGAAGAGTAAGGACTGCTTCGGGTTCCCTTGACCCGGAGTGGAGGTCCAGGGACCATCCAGAAGTTGGAGACCTGCAGAGAACTGTATTGGGCAGGACTCCTACGATACTGTGTATGCAGAGGAGCAATAAATCAGTTCCAGTTATCTATACCTCATGCCTAGTGTGTAATCTTTCTGGGGGGAGAGGAGTACGTTCTGCTGTGGGAGTTTGCCTCCATAAATCTGGAGCCTGCAGTAGATGGTGGCGCTGTGTACCCATGAATAAACAACGGTAATGTACCACAGAAGCCTGTCCAGATGTCCCTGTCACGGTAAATTGTGACAGGGTATAATATACACCAAATATTTGGGTTGAATTGAACACGACTTAGATATAATAAATATATTTTATTCCTTAAAGAAGGAGAACACACAAGATGATACAAATAACAGACAAGAAATGGACACTTACTTAGGGGTTAGACAATGAAGCAATCAGGTACAGGATTGGCAATTCATTCAGCAATACAGGTTCAAATGACGACACCACGAAAAGACACGAAAGACACTGGCTATAGGGCTGACACTCGTTTATATGTGATTTCAGTCCTATACCCTTTCATTGAGTGCAAGTCATTGGAGGACAATTATCTGCACCCAATCCCTCCTTGCCACCTCACCTGAGAGGCAAAGTAATACCTACCCACTGGGTGGACATTATTCTAATCTGGGGCTTATTTCCCTAGCCCCCCCTCCCACAAGACTGGCGTCGCCCAGTCTGCTTGGGATAGGAAACCCTTTGTTCCAAGGTGTGAAAAACAACACTAATCCCAGTGTTTGCCGCTAGGGACACAGGACAGACAGACATACAGTGGTTTGAGAAATATATAGTAAGATTATTATAAATGAGTGTATGCATGTAGGCTTGCTTGCAAGAGTGCAAGCTCTTACCTTGCTGCGCGGTTGGAGCAGAAGCGGTCCCTGCTCATACTACTGGTAGCGATGTGGGGGCATGTCGGGGGCGTGACAGACGCGTCACGAAGCTGGTTCGCCCACATTGGCTGAACCAGCTCACGTCACGTTGATGTCACGCAGCAATGCGTAAAAAGACAAATTTCTGTCTCTTCAAAAAGCGGTTGCGCCAGCGCGCTGTCGTGCACAGCGCGGCCTCATAAATTGGCACGAGAGCGCAATCGCAGGCTGTATAATCTCAGCCTAAAACCGAGTTCAGGGTGGTTGCTACGCGACGTGCGCGCACACGTCCGTCGCAAGTTCGGGTTGTTCGGTGGGAGTGTTCAAACTCCAAACTTCACCGGCGGCAAAGTGCAGCGTTGACGCTGCTACACTTTGCCGCTACAACCCGAAATAATATTTGGGGTGGCAGTCACGTCACGTGAGCTGGTTTAGCGAACCAGCTCCGTGACATGTTCGCCCCGCCCCCAAACGGCGCGACCCAACTCCTGCAGCCTGAACACAGATCGCTGGGCTACAGGAGCACGCGGGGGAGGCGTGCACGGACGCAAGCGTTCGTAGCAGCCACCCTGAACTTGGCCTTAGAGTACAGTAAGTACGAGTGAATTGCAAAACACTGTATCTATAAATGTGTACAAACCCTAGTCTAGTACAATTTATTTGTGTCTGCTATGGCCCTGTAATGAGCCCCAGGGAAGCCCCTTGATACCCCCTGTCTAGCAATGACGTCGAATCTGTGTCACGCACAGTGCAGTCAGTGACAGTGCATGACACACGCCCGCATTGTTCAGCACCGGGAGTGGGACCAGTCACAGGCCGTCTGTGTGCAGAGCGGCCGCGCCACTCCTCTGCCAGCCACACACATGCAGCCTGTGACGTGGAACCCCGCCCGCCGCAGCGACGTCACTATTCCACACCGCCTGCCCGCCCTTGGCCCCGCCCCCTTCCGCGAGCCAGTGAATAGGCCGCTAGTGCGCGCGCTCCCCTCTCGCTCACACCCTCCTCTCCGAGATTGGAGGCCGGGGTTAAGATGGCGGCGCCCGTGCTGAGAGTGTCTGTGCCGCGGTGGGAGAGCGGGGCCCGGTACGCGGTGTGCGCGCTGGGGATCCTGCTGGCCCTCTACGCCTACCACGTGGAGAGGGAGAAGGAGAGGGACCCCGGCTACCAGGCACTGTGCGACCTCAGCGAGTGGGTGCGCTGCTCCAGCGTCTTATCCTCCAGGTACCGGGGAGGGAGGGGGAGACCCGCACACCGGTCCCTACATGCAGGGAGGGGGAGACTGACATGCAGGGAGGGGGAGACTGACATGCAGGGAGGGGGAGACCCACACACCGGTCCTGACATGCAGGGAGGGGGAGACCCACACACCGGTCCTGACATGCAGGGAGGGGGAGACTGACATGCAGGGAGGGGGAGACTGATATGCAGGGAGGGGGAGACCCACCCACCGGTCCTGACATGCAGGGAGGGGGAGACCCACCCACCGGACCTGACATGCAGGGAGGGGGAGACCCACACACCGGACCTGACATGCAGGGAGGGGGAGACCCACACACCGGTCCTGACATGCAGGGAGGGGGGGAGGGGGAGACCCACCCACCGGACCTGACATGCAGGGAGGGGGAGACCCACACACCGGACCTGACATGCAGGGAGGGGGAGACCCACACACCGGACCTGACATGCAGGGAGGGGGAGACCCACACACCGGACCTGACATGCAGGGAGGGGGAGACCCACACACCGGACCTGACATGCAGGGAGGGGGAGACCCACACACCGGTCCTGACATGCAGGGAGGGGGAGACCCACACACCGGACCTGACATGCAGGGAGGGGGAGACCCACACACCGGACCTGACATGCAGGGAGGGGGAGACCCACACACCGGTCCTGACATGCAGGGAGGGGGAGACCCACACACCGGTCCTGACATGCAGCCGCAGGGAGGAAGGACACCAGAGCAAGGCACCGGACCTGATCACCACCTCCCCGTGTCAGGAGAGATGAGGACTAAAGGGGGAGGAGGGGGTGTGCTTCCCTCACTGGAAGTCTCATCCTCTGAGGGGTTAATATGGCTGTAACAGGGGGGATATGACTCCAGTGCGGGTGTGAGGTTTTTTTTTTATTGTAGGTAGGGCTACATTAAACCCAATGCGTGTCAGGGGAGGGGGAGAGAGACAGCACACATTGCTCTGCACTGACATTCAAGCGGTTAAGGTGTTCCTTGTGGCACTCAAGGGGTTAAGGTGCTGTGGTCAGTGGGGTTGACACTGTTGATGGTTGGGGGGGGGGGGGGGGGAGAGAGGGGGTGCAGGTGTCGGTGTCAGATCTCAGGTCATGTGGCTGCCAGCGATCAGGTGTAGAGAATATCCTCCTCAGCCTCTGGTTTTCTTTGGGGAGGTGATGATGGGAAGTCCTCTTTCCTGTGCTGACAGCTGGGGACATGTTTGTGGTTGTGCAAGGTCTTCTGAATAGGGGGATGACTTTTTCAGTCCTGAAGCATCTGATGCCGGGGCTCAGACCTACCTGTCTGAGAGAGATTATCTCTGTTTATTGCAGTTATATATATATATATATATATATAGATCTATCTATATATCTATATATCTATATACATACATACACACACACACACACACGCACTTATTTATTTAATGCCTTTGTGGCATGAAGTGGAGACACCAACACAAAGGGGTTAATTATTCTGTTTCCTGGCAAAAGGGGCAGGTTAGAGGTCTCTGCATTGGTTAGAAGCTCGTGTTCTTGTCCACTACACTAGTATGTGCCAGCATGTGAAGTAATCATGTGTAGTCTGAACACACTTCAAGGTGTGTTACCTTGTGTAGGTAGGGGCAGGTACATTTAATACTGGTGCTACTAACAATGATGGCTGTATATATTCAGTCTTTTGGGACAGTGTGTATCCTGTCATGTACATCACCAGCAGTGGTGGTCCATACAGTATTTGCTATTAAGCAGTCGTCTGCCTTAAGACATCTTCCGGCGCTTGAAGACAACTTACAGACCGAGACATTTGTGTACTACTGGTTCTGTGATCATGGTGTCTTTAACGTGAGGCTGCCACTCCCCTTTCACAAACGGGTTCACTGGAGGGGGGAAAAAAGCATCATTACATGCAGGGCAGGTGCTGAATTTCTGTAATCATTTTTGAACAATGGGTTTCGGTTTCTGAAATTTCTCTCTGTGTATAATGTATGTGGAAGTGATTCAGATTAAGGTTATACTTGGCCCTGGATAAGACACCAGTTTGGGAGCCCATTACACCTTATGCTCCTCAAGGGAGCACACACCAGAAGACAGAGACACAAGCAGGTGCACACAGGGATAGTCACATACATAGAGGGGCACATGGAAAGACCAACGGGGTCTTCATGCCTATCTAATACATTTTGGAGCTTTGAACCCCAATGGGCCTTGGTTTGCTAGTGTGTTAATCCAGCCCTGAATTAGTCCTGTGTAGGAACACAAGATCAGCAGTGATTTGGGAATTAAGACAACTGGGTGTGTGCTCGCTCTTTAAACCAGATTAAGGAAGTCGCCATTCAACCTCTAACATGGAACTGTTATACTACTGAATAGCTTTAACATCTTCAGTGTCTGCTTTACCTCACTTTCCTTAACCCATTTGTTGCAAGGAGGGCCTCCGGAAGAGAACGATTAACTGTTACTAGCATAGGGTTGCTTTACAAAAGAAGGTTTTTGAGACGAATCACAAATGGTTACTCTACCATTAAGGCCCTTATTCTAAACTGCAATATCACCATTGATTTAAATGGGGCTTTCTGTGAAATAGCGCAAGATCAACACCATCACATCTTATTGAATAAAGAGCCTAAGGGGTATAGTAATGGCACTCTGCCATGGGCGATCGTGCAATATCTACCATTGACCTGAAGTGCCCGCATCAAAGTTGGCACTGTCAATTTCACATTGCCCATGTTTGTGTTGGTGTATGAAGCCGCGTTTCGTATTGGCATTTCGAGTCCGTGTCCTGGCTGAGATGTTGAACCTGTTCCTATGTATTTTAGTCCTTAGTCCCGTGCTATTTATCTATGGTCCATCTGGTACACCCGAACCTTATGATATAGAGCTACATTGGTAGTTCCTGTGCTCTGTTCTGTAGCTTCGCTTGTCAGAGGTTTGTGGATTATTTCTCAGTTCTTGCTACTTGCAGTATAATAGTAGGATTTGTCTGTAGTTGATCAAGGTTTCCTTGTGGTGTCAATAAATTCCACCAGCTATGACATGATGCTAACGTACTTTTCATAGCTGAGGAAACTCCAGTGAAACGCTTAAAGCATTTGATGCCAAAACCAGATTCTCTTACCCCCCCCCCCCCCTAATTTTTTAAAAATGTATTTCTTAAGTTGTGGTATAAAGGATGAGTTGCAGAAATAAACCTGTGAAGAAGGGTGTTGCCAATGCAGGTTTATATCAAGATAATATTTCTACTGCTTTTATTCTTTCCGTTCTTTAATAATAATAATAATAATAATAATAATATGGAAAACAGCCCTAGTAATTTTCTAACGCAGTATTCTGTAGCTTTACTTTTTCTGTGCTGGTGTAATCTTTAATCTGCTTTTTAGGAATGCGAATCTGAAGGTGTGTAATTGGGTGATGTAATTAGTTTAAGTGAATACTATTTAATTGTGACTAATTTCCACACAGAATGCAGGTGCTTGTGCACATAAATGTGAATATAAAACCAAGATTAAAGGGTGAACCAAATGGACAAATGATGATGATAAATGTATCTCAATCAGCAAGTGCAATATGTGAATTATATATACCACCACCAAAAAGTGAAAGATAAAATATTTTTGAAAAGCAGCTCAAAAACTCTTTATAGACTGTTCTCAAGTCTATTTCCTATTGCAGATATCTAAAGTTTAAGGGGAGCGCCAAGCATTCACAGCGATTGCATGTAAAAGATAGAAAAACACAATATAGTGCAACTTATTTGGAAAATGATAGTGTGGGAAGCTGTAGGTGAATTTCACTCACACTTTATCCATAAGTTTAACGCAAATCAGAGACGCTGTCTCTCCCTGATTGGAGCAAATGGGGAAAGTTTTCCCCAAGACGTAACCATATAAAAGGAAAGACTCTTATGGTGTAGTATTTCCAAAGATATATTCATGAGCAATGACATATGATAAAAGTGCACTCACATTTTACACTTAGAAATGGTACGAAATCCCGGTCTTTTCGGTGTTCTCTCTGCTGGTGTGTGTGTATTCGGACCCCCCGCGTTCGCCGCTTCCGGTTATGGCGAAGGGCGGAAGCTCCAGCACGCTGTGGGAGACACGTTGGAGCTTCCGCCCTTCGCCATAACCGGGGTTTCGTATAATTTCTAAGTGTAAAATGTGAGTGCACTTTTATCATATGTCATTGCTCATGAATATATCTTTAGAAATACTACACCATAAGAGTCTTTCCTTTTATATGGTTACATCTGGGGGAAGACTTTTCCAATCAGAGACAACGTCTCTGATTTGCGTTAAACTTATGGATAAAGTGTGAGTGAAGTTCACCTAAGCTTCCTACACTATATAATTATCCAAATAGGTTGCACTATATTGTTTTTTTTTCTTTTTTTCTATCTTTTACATGCAATCGCTGTGAACGTTTGGTGCTCCCCTTAAACTTTGGATATATGTTTTAGGAATGCGTCGTCTTACCTTTCTTGGGATCATGTGTAACAGACCTCTAACCCCATTAGTGCCATAGAAGATCTGCGAGGCAGCGCTAACAAATTATTTGAAACATCGATTGTAAGCTCTTTGGCGGGGGGGGGGGGACTCCCTTACCCCAGTGTTTCCTTTTACGTGTTCTGTGGTTTTCATTTTTCCTGTATTCTGTCTTCTAGATCAGGGTTTCCCAAACTTTTTTTTCCGTGACCCGGTTATTTTTTAACTTCTTTTTCGTGAGCCACTAAAAATGTTATCGCCTATACTGGCCTATAGGGCCAGCACAGACACACACACAGCCACTGACACACACACACACACACACACACACACTGATACACACCCACCCACACACCCACTGATACACACACACACACACACACACACACACACACACACACACACACACACACACACACACACACACACACACACACACACACACACACAGAGACACACACACACACAGAGACACACACACACACAGAGACACACACACACACAGAGACACACACACACACAGAGACACACACACACACACAGACACACACACACACACAGACACACACACACACACTGATACACACACACACACTGATACACACACACACACTGATACACACACACACACACACTGATACACACACACACACACTGATACACACACACACACACAAACACTGATACACACACACACACACAAACACTGATACACACACACACACACAAACACTGATACACACACACACACACAAACACTGATACACACACACACACACAAACACTGATACACACACACACACACACAAACACTGATACACACACACACACACAAACACTGATACACACACACACACACAAACACTGATACACACACACACACACAAACACTGATACACACACACACACACACACAAACACTGATACACACACACACACACACACAAACACTGATACACACACACACACACAAACACTGATACACACACACACACACAAACACTGATACACACACACACACACAAACACTGATACACACACACACACACAAACACTGATACACACACACACACACAAACACTGATACACACACACACACACAAACACTGATACACACACACACACACAAACACTGATACACACACACACACAAACACTGATACACACACACACACACAAACACTGATACACACACACACACACAAACACTGATACACACACACACACACAAACACTGATACACACACACACACACACACACACACACACACACACACACACACACACACACACACACACACACACACACACTGATACACACACACACACACACACACACACACACACACACACACACACACACACTGATACACACACACACACACTGATACACACACACACACACTGATACACACACACACACACTGATACACACACACACACACACTGATACACACACACACACACTGATACACACACACACACACACACACACACACACACACTGATACACACACACACTGATACACACACACACACACACACACACACACACACACACACACACACACTGATACACACACACACACACACACACACACACTGATACACACACACACACACACACACACACACTGATACACACACACACACTTACACTGATACACACACACACTTACACTGATACACACACAAACACTGATACACACACACAAACACTGATACACACACAGATACACTGATACACACACAGATACACTGATACACACACAGATACACACACACACACAAAGGCACTGATACACACACACACACACACACTCGCTCTCCCCTATAAGCACACAGACACAAACAGTGAATTACAGGCAACGACGGATGTGAGTGACTGGGGGGGGGGGGGGCAGGGACACGTGGGAGGGAGGGGGCCAGGGACACTTGGGTGGGAGGGAGGGGGCCAGGGACACGTGGGTGGGAGGGAGGGGGCCAGAGACATTTGGGTGGATGGGAGGGAGGGGGCCAGGGACACTTTGGTGGGTGGGAGGGAGGGGGCCAGGGACACTTGGGTGGGTGGGAGGGAGGGGGCCAGGGACACTTGGGTGGGGTGACTTACCTTGCCGCCGGACGCTTTCCCCTGCTGCCACCGATATCCCTGCTGCCCGGGACGGGAGGTGGGATTGGGGGCTCGGGAGGGGGTGCCACGGGAGGTGAGCTCGGGAAGCTGGCCGCGGGGGGAAGCGGGCCGCAGTAGGAGCTTTTACTTCCACCCTCCCCCATGTAACGTGCGGGCCGCAGAGGAGCTGGTACTTCCTCCTCCGTCCCACGTTGGGAGCAGGGGGGGGGGAGGAAGGGAGCGGGCCCTGCTTGCCCTGCGCAAACGCGCGGGACCGCGGGGGGAATCGCCGCCATTTTTTTTAACTTGAGCGGGGGGTGGGGGAGGGGGCGGAAGGGAGGGGGGGGAGACACCGGGGGGCCAGCCTTGCTGCGACCCGGCAATTTTGGTGCCGTGGCCCGGTGCCGGGTTGCGACCCACCATTTGGGAAACGCTGTTCTAGATCACCTCTGGGAGGTACTGCATACATCTTCTGGTTTTCTATAAACACTATAGAGGAGTCTGAAACTTTTTTTTTTTTTTTTGACTCATTTATGGTGTTGGTGTGGCTGTTAGAAATGGTAGTCAACTAATAGAATACTTTTTATTTGAGGTGTTCTATGAAACAGTGCCAGCATCCAACACTTCAGTCACAAAGCAATTGTGGACAAAATGTGCTAAAAGTTAACAGGACCATACATGGTATAAATAGATAAGATAATACTTTTGTGGTGCCTAATAAAATACAAGAAGGCACTGTAGTCCATGTAATGTTTGCTCTGCTCTCTGAGTTAAAGGTAACGTCACTATGATTACCGTGCAATTTTGCAACTTGGGTTTGTGCTTGCTCTACAATCTTTAAGACTGATTTAAGCAACAGAGTGGACAATGAACCATGACAACTTGGTTTATAGGTACTGTACTATGAGTCTAATGTAGCGATACATGTAGATTATTGTACCCACCCCATAATTAATACGTGTTACTGTGTCATGAATCAGTAATCAAATGTGATGGTACAGTGTAGGGCAGAGAACCACTCCTTTAATAATTACAAGCATACCTTTCCACATTTTTGCAGATAAATATGTATATTAATTTTGAAGTCTATTTTTTCTTATAGCTTACACCTTTAGAGAAATAGTGATCCAAAGAGTGAGTCCCTTAGGCCGCGCGTATAGTGCCCGCGATGGCGACGCGACGGAAGATGCCGCCGCCACCCATGAAAGTTGAATTTCGTGTTGCAGCAACGTCGCTAGCCACCTGGCCATTGATTGGTTCAGAGGTTGTCAAATGTGGCGACAGCCTCTGAAAAATCAAATTTGACCGGCTACCAAATCTTTGGTCGCGACGTCATTCCGTCGCGCTTACTATAAGCACTTGTGATGGCGACAATGCATTTGTTTTGGAGAGACGTTGCTGTCACAAGGCACTAAGCGCAGCCTTAATCAGTTATTAGGCTCTAATTGTTTGAATTTTTTTTTTAAACAGTAAGCATGATTATGTAGCAGCAGTTGATGCTGATCAGTTTTTCTTTTACTTTAAGAGCTTTCGACTTTTCCAACGCTGTTTTTTTCCGGGTGCTTTGTGCAGGAGATGATAATCTGGGGGTCTGAACCATGTTCATTTCATCTTCAGAGACACTTTGCTTACCCAAGATAATTGCCTCAGATGGTGCTGAAGTTCTGCGGCACATAGTCCAATAGGAATCCACGGCGAATGATGTTTCAGCTTCATATTGACTTTCGTGAGATTTAAACCGCATTGTTTACCCGGCTGGGGATGCTATTAGCAGCACCTTTTAGAGGCAAGTATCTCTGTTAGCATGGGGTCCATGGAGCTGCAATTAACCCGGTTCAGCTTTGAAGGCTCCCTACTTCATATGGGGGGGGGAGGAACCCTAAGTGGATCCACATCTTTAAAGCTGCAGTTCAGTCTTTTTTTTTTTTTTTTTTTTTTTTTTTACTTCAATAGTTTCATGTGTGCAATCTCTAATTACCTAAAGTACTGTATAGCTGCAGGTCAATTCGTTCTCCATGTATTGATTGGTGAAATTTGGTGACATCATTAGTGAAGGGATCTGTTTTTCTTCTGCTTCTTTCTCTCAGTGGAAGCTCATGAATATTCATGAGCACTCTGGCACTGACATGTGCTAGAGGGAGGCCAGAGCTGACAAAGGGGTGTGCCAGGGCTTGTGACAGGACATGAAGGGGCAGTGCCTTAGCAAATGGTTGTTAAAATAGAATACAAGAAAATTGGTCTTTCAAAGTTGTTTTTTTTTTAAAAACAAAAAATGCTAAAAGTATTTTTTCTTACTCCAGAACTGATTTATTAAAAAAAAAACCACATGCAGGATATTGACTGAACTGCAGCTTTAAGTGTCTGGGAGGTTAAAATGGAGCTCTGCCCCAGAGCCCAGTTCAGACACATGCGATTTAACAAAATCATTATCTAGCTAAATGTCTATAGTATTCTGGGGGCGGGTATTGCTGCTTTAAACCTGGTTGTTCCATAACTAGTTTGAATGGGTAGGTAGAAATCCTTCTATTTGGTCTTTACCAAAATTCCTTCTTTGTTTGACTGGTATAACTGACAAAATAATTTAAGTTTCTGCATGGAATATGAAGTAGCTGGTGTGGGAAGCTATAGGAGTTTGGAAGATGGCTATTCTAGTTTTTTTTTTTTTCCCCCCCCATAAAATAATAAATGAACTTTTCACTGACTGTGGTGTATAGTTAGCCATTTGGTGGGCAACAGGTGACCTTCAGGCGTTTCCGCTGTGGCCCTCGACCGCTGACATCCCACAAGTTGGCTCCCCCTTGCCTCTGGAGATGAGGATCATAGCTTCTCCCCTCTTTGTCAGCTGCGATCTGTTACACGCCTGTGCTATTGTTAGTTTCCAGTCTAAGAAGAGGAGCAGGGCAGTATTCACCAATTCGGCGGCGGGTTGAGACTCCCAAAAGTGTTTCCTGGGATTCAAGGGTAGTGAACACTGTATATACACACAAATGTGTATGCCCGTATGTATATCTTTATTTATATAGTGCCAAAAGTGTACTCGGCGCTTCACAAAGAATACAGTACAGGGAATTATAATACAATAAGCGCAGCAAAATCAGGCAATGGGAAAGGAAATCCCTTCACTAGGGAGTTTACAATCTAAGTGGTATGATGGGAGACTTACAGAGGCAGCAGGTGAGGGAATAAGTGCAGTGCTTGGCCACAATGGTTGATAGGAGTGACTGTATTTATGCTTCAATAGCCATGAGTGCAGGCTATTGGGATGCTTAATTTGTGAGGTGAGTTTTTTTTAAAGGTTAGTCAGTATTAACACAATTAGCAAGGGAAGAGGTGGCAGGGAGGTGTGGATGAGAGCAGGTGTGTATAGGGCTGTGTCCAGGATTAGGAGAGAGATCCCCAGCAGCAGGAAGGAGTAGATAGAGGGTGTGAATAGAGGGTTTGTGTGGGTGCTTTTCATTGAGGGGCAAAGAAGTTGTTGGGAAAGAGGTGTAGACATAATGGTGCAGTTTATGGGCATAGGTGGAGGGGAGGAGAGATCAAGAAATGTGGTTAGGAGGGCAGTGGGGAAGTTGGAGAGAACAGAAACGTTTACAAAGGAGTGAGGAAACGGTAAACTGAAAAATCAGTAAGGAGGGTATAGTGAAATGCAGGAGGAGAGACATCCCAGGTAATAGAGGATGGGAAGAGTACAAATTATCAGAATATTTAGTTCTCACAGTTGCAGAGTTGTTCAAGTGCAGAGTCCAGATCATCTTTAAGTGTTCACCTCCAATTTCAACTCAAATGAACTCCAGACACTTTATATGTGACACTTTGGGTGTGACACACCCACAAACATTTCAACACATTTTTTAGATTCTTTCAAATTAAGATATGTTTTGAAAGAAACACATTGTATCCAGCACTTGCTCTAGTATGGACTGCAGTTCCCCCCACCCCAAAGTAATGAGCCCTTGTTTGGTCTCATCTCTCCTCCTTGTATCATCATTTGATCTAAGTCCCCTCGAGGTCAAAGGTGTTTCCCTGTGTCCTCCTCATGTGTAAATGTGGCAGACCGAATCGGTCTGCAGTGTGGTTTATCAGCTGTGTAGACTTCCTGTTCCAAGAAGTTGGCTGAGTCACATTCACGTGAGGGTGACTTGGTTCGTGTCAGCTAGCTTTAGCTATGTGTTAAGACTGTTTTTCTTGTGTCTTGATTTTTAAACTCTTCGATTAGCTTTTGGGGATTTGCTGTCCTCTTTCTATTAAAAAAACAAAAAAACTAAATCCCAGAATCGTTTTCAGGAAGAATTGAGGAGTCTTGTTAAAGTGACCTGAACATGGAAGTTGGTTTGAGGGCATGTGTAACAAGCTGTGTCTATTTAGATAAGAAACAATTGATTAGAAGATCTTGTAAGGCGCCAGTTTCACTTGGTTCAAAGTATTTTTCTTTTGGAAATTCACTTTGTCTGAATCCCAAACTGTTAAACACATCATTCAGCAGTTTTGAATGGAAAAAAAATATTAATGTATAATTATCTGGCTAATATTCTAGTAATACCTATGCATGTACCAAAATCCCGGCAGCATTATGTCAATTAAGTGACATTTGTTAAACTTTCCCGTAATATATGCAGTAAGCATTGTGTATATGTTGTCTAAATTGTTGAGGTTTTTTTTTTAGTACTTATGCTTTGTGCCTATATAAAATAAACTATTAGACATATTTTGAACTAGACAGCAAACATTTGGGATGAAACACAATATCTTACGTCTAAACGCTTTCTTATTGCAAACCCAATGTTTCTTATTGAAAACAATTGTGATATTATAGCAAAGCAATCCCCACCCCCTCCCCCAAGATTAATTGATTATTTTATTTTTACACATTTGTTGTAACTTACTTGCTCCTGAGAGATTTTCTCCCAAATTAAAAAAGTTTGCTGCATAGTTACATAGTAGATGAAGTTGAAAAAAAGACTATTGTCCATGTTCAACCTATGCTAACTTTAGTCGACAGATACTTTATCCTATATCTGTACTTACAGTATTTTGATCTAAAGCAGCACTGCACAATCTTGTGTGCGCACCGCTGATCTGGAGGACGGCAAACAAAATACCCCAGAGTCATATCATCCAATGATATCTCATAAGGGGTAAAATAAATTTCTTCCTGACTCCAAGAATTGGCAATCAGATTACTCACTGGATCAGCAGCCTTCCCATGTTTACTTATTTGCTATATCCCTTTATACCTTTCTTTTCTAAAAAGATGTCCAACCCTTTCTTGAAGATATCTATTGTATCTGCCATCACAGTCTCCATGGGTAATGAATTCCACATTTTAATTGTTCATACTGTAAAGAACCCTTTTTTTTGTGTTTCTGATCTCCTTTCCTCCAACCTAATGGGATAACCCTGTGTCCTTTGTACTGCCATTGGGATGAATAGTTCTTCTGAAAGCTCCTCGGACTGTCCCCGAATATATTTGTATATAGTTACCATATTCCCTCTTAGACTCCTTTTCTAATGTAAATATTTATTTTATTTATAAAATGTTTTACCAGGAAGTAATACATTGAGAGTTACTTCTCGTTTTCAAGTATGTCCTGGGCATAGAGTTAAAATGACAAATACATGGTTACAAATACAGTTACATAAGTGAACAGGGTTTACATTATATACATAAATAGCTAGTGTTATTAATTGAAATATTGTGTAACTATTATTATATAATCGTGTTACTCAAAGCAAATAATATGCTAATGATCGGTTATCCTCACATTGCAGACAGACGAAAGTCTGTTAATGTTAGCGCTAAATAAGTCACACACAAAGTTGGCTTTACTCTCAGCCAGACCTTGATTATCCCAACATTATTTCAGTGAATATTAGATAACATATTGCCTACGAAGAAATATTAAGTAAAAAATGCAGTGGTTGCCTAATATATCAATAGGTTACATAGTAGAGGAGGTTGGAAAAAAAAGACGTGTCCATCGAGTTCAACCTCATCCAGAGGACGGCAAATGATAAAACCCCAGTGAAACATCATCCAATGATATCTCATACGGGGAAAATAATTTAATTTCTGACTCTGATAATGGCAATCAGATGTCTTCCTGGATTAACGTCCTTCCCATGTTTACTTAATTGGTATTTTCCTGTATACCTTTCCTTTCTAAAAAGAGCAATTTTTTTTGTACAAATCTATTGTATCTACCATCGCAGACACCATGGGTAACAAATTCCACATTGTAACTGCCCTTACTGTAAAGAACCCTTTGTTGCTGGTGAAATCTCTTTAACTCCACCCTTAAGGGATAACCCAGAGTCCTTTGTACTGCCCTTGGGGTGAATAGTTCTTTGAAAGCTCAGTGTACTGTCCCCAAATATAGATTTGTATATAGTTCTCATGTCCCCTTTTAGGCACCTCTTTTCTAATGTAAAAAATCTAATTTTAATCTAACATTAATCTTGCCAAACTAACCTTATTTGTTTCTTTGAGGAGGTAAGTAGGAATTTAGACCAGGGTAATGCAGTTGATGTGGTCTACTTAGATTTTGCAAAGGCTTTTGATACGGTTTCACACAAGAGGTTGGTGTACAAAATAAAGAAAATTGGACTCAGTAATAATATATGCACCTGGATTGAAAACTGGTTAAAGGACAGACAACAGAGGGTTGTCATAAATGGAGCTTTTTCAGGTTGGGCTAAAGTCGTGAGTGGAGTACCTCAGGGATCAGTACTGGGACCCTTGCTTTTTAACTTGTTTATTAATGACCTTGAGGTTGGGATCGAGAGCAAAGTCTCCATCTTTGCTGATGATACTAAATTGTGTAAGGTAATGGAATCAGAGCAGGATGTAATTTCTCTTCAGAAGGACTTGGAGAGACTGGAAACGTGGGCAGGTAAATGGCAGATGAGGTTTAATACAGATAAATGTAAGGTTATGCATTTGGGATGCAAGAATAAAAAGGCGACTTACAAATTAATGGAGATATATTGGGGGAATCCTTGATGGAGAAGGATTTAGGAGTGCTTGTAGACTGCAGGCTTAGCAATAGTGCCCAATGTCATGCAGTAGCTGCAAAGGCAAACAAGATCTTATCTTGCATCAAACGGGCAATGCATGGAAGGGAAGTAAACATAATTATTCCCCTTTACAAAGCATTAGTAAGACCACACCTTGAATATGGAGTACAATTTTGGGCACCAATACTAAGAAAAGACATTATGGAACTAGAGAGAGTGCAGAGAAGAGCCACCAAATTAATAAAGGGGATGGACATTCTAACTTGCGGAGAGGCTAGCTAAATTAGATTTATTTACATTAGAAAAGAGGCGTCTAAGAGGGGGATATAACTATATACAAATATATTCAGGGACAATACAAGGAGCTTTCAAAAGAACTATTCATCCCACGGGCAGTACAAAGGACTCGGGGCCATCCCTTAAGGTTGGAGGAAAGGAAATTTCACCAGCAACAAAGGAAATAGTTCTTTACAGTAAGGGCAGTTAAAATGTGGAATTCATTACCCATGGAGACTGTGATGGCAGATACAATAGATTTGTTCAAATAAAGGTTGGACATCTTTTTAGATGGGAAAGGTATACAGTGATATACCAAATAAGTATACATGGGAAGGATGTTGATCCAGGGATTAATCCGATTGCCAATTCTTGGAGTCAGGAAGGAATTAATTTTTCCCCTTAATGGGGTTTTTTGTTTGCCTTCCTCTGGATCAATAAGCAAGTATAGATATAGGATAAAGTATCTGTTGTCTAAATTTAGCATAGCTTGAACTTGATGGACGTAAGTCTTTTTTCAACCTCATCTACTATGTAACTATTTACTATGTAACTATGTAATTTTGCTATCCTCTCCTCATGTCAGATTGTTTATCCCCTTTATTCATTTGGTGGCTTTTCACTGCACTCTAGTTTCATAATGTCTTTTCTAAGTAGTGGTGCCCAAAATTCTACTCCATATTCAAGGTGTGGTCTTACTAATGCTTTATAAAGGGACATCATTATGCTTCCATCCATTTCCCGTTAAATGCAAGATGAGATGTACTAATGACATCACCGATGCACAATGCTGTCAAAAGTTTTTGTTACATGGCGTTTCTCACTCTCTTTTTCATATCTATTATACTTTGTGAGGTATGAAACGTATGTTCTATAAACCGTTTTGTGTGGTTTGATGTTTATATTTAGCATAGGTTGAACTTGATGGACGTATGTCTTTCAACTTCATCAACTATGTAACTGTATATCTCAAAATACAATTAACACGTGCAAAGGAGAAACACTTCATTAGATGTTTGTATGGAAAAGTGAATGTACTGTATAAAATATTCTTACAGGTTTGGGATTTCTGTACTGTAAATATATGGAAACATCAAGATTTATCTTGCTCTATCCTAAATAATTTTCTGCATACTTCATATGCAAGATATCTGCACCTTTTATTGTTTCGGCACTTGTGATATTTAAAACACAATTGTTTCATAGTTCTCAATGTAATGTTGACTGTCCTAAACTAATTCTAGAAAGGTGTGTATTATTATTATGTTTTTCTTGTGCAATTTCCTCTAGCTGTTATTTTTTTAGTGTTGAATAAAGCCCCAGCCTTGTAACGTTTACAAATTAAACATTAATTTAGAAATAATTATAGGAATCTGATTATTGTTTTTTTTATTAAAAAAAGGTAGCAATACCACCTTCCCCATCCACAATGTATTCTCGTTCTACCTGAACCGGGGTGACCCTCTTGGCCAGTGTTTCCCAACTGCAGTCCTCAGGGAACCCTACAGGTCAGGTCTTAAGGATATCCCTGCTCCAGCACAGATTGGTCAATCAACGGCTCAGTCATTTTGACTGAGCCACCTGTGCTGGAGCAGGAATATCCTTAAGACCTGACCTGTTGGGGTTCCCTGAGGACTGCAGTTGGGAAACACCGCTCTAGACCAACACGTGCGCCCTCAACCTATTTGTGTGCTTGCTGAAAACAGTTAATACATATGGCTTCAGGGGACGCCAGTAGAATGTTGCAACGTCATCTTCAGATGGTGTCATGGCCTTCTAATGGCTGCCAAAGGCAAGGCTGACACCATGGCAATTTTGTTCCAACCTGGCAAGTGTTCTTGCATGGTGAACAAAGGACATTCCAGAACATTGTAAGAACGTATCCGCCACAAGCACGGTTCAGATTCGCGCACAAATAGAAAAGAAAAAGAATGACCTTACAAATACTTATACATCTTGGCCTCGTGAACATGTCACCATAGTTGGTTTATTGTGGTTTGAGAAGGGACTGCAACTTTTATTATTAATAAAAAAATTTAATAAATTGCATGTATGTACAATCTCGCTAAACCTGGGTAACTGTCTCTTCTAATGACTGTTAACGCACACTATGTGACAAGTGTTTGCTTTGTTCTATGGCCTGATAATCTGTGTTTACTCTCAAACGACATACCAAAGTCCCAGCCTGTGCCAAAGTGACAACTCCTTACAGTATGCAATCTGGTTTAAGGAGCACAGTGAGGACAAGCCATATCCGTGTATGTGTCAAGGAGCATTCACTCCTGTGATGACGGGGAACGAAGGACCATGGCATACATTTAGTAGGTTTAATGTAGCTTATGGACACCTAAAATTGGACAAGAATATAACATTTTTCTTCACCATGAAAAAGTTCAACAAAAGATTTCGAAAAAAAAGTGAATTATTTTCTTAACTTCTTAACCTGTTACTGTAACCTGTTACTTTAACGGCGATGGCATTTTTCTAAGGAAGCTGTTTACACTGACCTGCTATGTGGAACTACCCATTTAAAGAAGCAATCTGCCCTACACTCAATAACAAATAAATACATGTCCTCTTATTGCTTCTCTGGGAGTTTAAAATGACCACGGTTGTTAACTGGAGAAAGGCATGAGGTGTCACGCCAGTCTTGTGGATTAAAATGTAAAATGTGGCTGTGGGGGAAGCAGTACAGTATGTGGGCAGCACGATGATAGCACTTAAAATTAGAATTATGGAGCACGTGTGCCTCATCTCAAGGGGAGACCTGACTCACCCAGTCTCCAACCGTTTTACATGCTGCAGGTTGTGCGACTCGAATGCCTTGTCATTCCTAGGCATTCAGCATGTCCCCTCTCCGGTCAGGGGAGGTAATAGCATTAACATCTTAAACCGGTGTGAACTTTATTGGATCTTCACTTTGAAGGCCCGTCCCTTTTCGGTTTAAACTCTAATTGTGATATTGATCATTTTGGTGAAGATTAATTGATGTGCTAAACCCCACTAACACGGCCTCTTTCAGTGAACACGGGTTATATTATTTAGATATTATCTTTATCCATTTTTGGAACCTGAATTGGTGTTTCTCTGTCAGGAGGGCTTTACACTCCCATGGGAGTATTGTTTGAAAGTTTAGCCATGGCCAATTTTCTTTTTTAATGTTCTGCTGTTGTGGTGAGACTAATATTTATGTACACTTTTCTGTTTATAAGTGTCCTATATGGTTTGGATGGGTCTATACGTGTAGATTTTAATTACATTTTATACATTGTTGAACTGATTTTATATACACTTTATACTCTATGTAATCTCTACTCAGAGCCATTAAATATATCTGGACATTAAAATACTCTAAGTCAAATAACATTCATACACCTCTTTACAAGATTATGGAAATGGTGTCCTGTTATACATAAGTTGTTCAGAAGTTGTGTATCTCTCATCCCTTTTTATGGAAATATTAACAATATAGAAACGTGTACATTGTGTGGTCCAATGATTCCCATGCATTGATATTCATTATATATAATCTGACTTAGATTGGGTTAATTTTTCCTATATATTGAGCCAGTGGTTCAGGATAGGATATTGATCTGGGCATTATATAATGATGTAATGGATTTATAACAGTACTACTTATTATTTGCGTGGGATTAATTTATATATCAGTCTGCAGTTTATGTACACGAGGATACAACTCGTGTTGCTTTAAGCTTGGTGTTCACTATACATACAAATAATTAGGAATTTTATCACCATATCACTTACCCATTTACTTTGGGTTTTTGAATATGGAGTTTTATATTTTTATTTAGCATTATCAGGTTTGTCTGTTTCCAATAAAGTTTTTGTCATATTGTGGCCGTGCAGTCCTGGGCATGTATGCTATGTGCACGGCGGGCATCCCCGCGACGCAGTGCGCGATGACAACGTCACCGGCTGTCCATTCTCCTATGGGGTGTGTGCCTGACGCTCGGCTCATGAGTATTGGCAGTGATGTTATGCGCTTGCGCAGGATCCCTTGCTGGTGCGTTATGATGCTATGCGATGGGCGGGGCTTAGTAACATGCGGGTCGCGCTGAAGTCCTGTCCAATGGGGGGGGGAGAAGATTGGCAAAAACACTTCTACATGATGCTTCTCCCAGAGTCTCTGCTCACACGTGAAAGTGCTTGTTGCAGCTTGACGTCAAAGGTGACACTCTTGGGTTTAGGAGCCTGCTAAAGATTGCTGTACAACCACACTACAAACAAAGTGCCCGTATGGCAAGGCAAACGTGTTTCGCGAGTCAAGTCTTGCTTCATCTGAGGTAATTAGTTTGTCAACATAACTCCCCTTAATTGGCAGTAAGAGTACCCATCTGATTGATCCTAGGGGATGATGGATGCCGTGAATGATTTAAAAACCCTAATTGTAACATGAACAAATCTTTGGAAATACTACTATTTTTAAGTCAATAAAAACATAACCAAAAAAGAATAAATATATGAAACCTATCAAAGTGGAATGAAGGATAATCAAAAGTAAGCACATCAACATAAAAATCCAATTAAATGTGATGACTATCTCTTAATTTGCTAGAAGTATGCTTAATAATTATTTTAGGTAGATGTAGCTAATTATGTATGAACAAATGCTTTATATCCTACACTTGTATATACATATTTTTTTTTATTATTTGGAATGGGGATGATCTTGAAACAGCAAATTATAGATTGAGAGTTTCCAAAGTGGTAGAAAATATATACAGTCATGTGAAAAAGAAAGTACACCCTCTTTGAATTCTATGGTTTTACATATCAGGACATAACAATCAACTGTTCCTTAGCAGGTCTAAAAATTATGTAAATACAACCTCAGATGAACACGTGACATATTACACCGTGTCATGATTTATTTAACAAAAATGGAGAAGCTGTGTGTGAAAAACTAAGTACACCCTTACTGCTTCCATAGGAATTAATATGCTAAGTAGCAGACAGGTGCTGCTAATCAAATGCCCTTAAATAATTGATCAGCAAGTGTGACCACCTCTTTAAAAGCCGACGTTTTAGCAGTTTGTTGCTCTGGAGCACTGAGGTGTGTGTTAACACAATGGCAAGGAGGAAAGACATCAGCAATGATCTTAGAGAAGCAATTGTTGCTGCCCATCAATCTTGGAAGGCCATTTCCAAACAATTTAAAGTCCATCATTCTACAGTGAGAAAGATTATTCAAATGTGGAAAACATTCAAGACAGTTGCCAATCTTCCCAGGAGTGGACATCCCAGCAAATTCACCCCAAGGTCAGACCGTGCAATGCTCAGAGAAATTGCAAAATACCCAAGTGTTACATCTCAGACCACAGGCCTCAGTTAGCATGTTAAATGTTAAAGTTCATGACAGTACAATTGGGAAAGGACTGAACAAGTATGGTTTGTTTGGAAGGGTTGCCAGGAGAAAGCCTCTTCTCTCTAAAAAGAACATGGCAGCACAGCTTAGGTTTGCAAAGTTGCATCTGAACAAACCACACGACTTCTGGATCAATGTCCTTTTGGAGACGAGACCAAAGTGGAGATGTTTGGACATAATGCACAGTATATTAAGTGGAGGCTTGCATGGTATTAGCAAACATCGGGCATAGAATTTGTGTTTTGTGCTGATAAAATTTGTTGTTTGTCTGCACTATGGTTCTCCTCTTCTGTCCTTTGAGCTCCGGAAGGATCCTGTGCATTACACCTGGAATAATCTGCCACTGTGTTGAATTTTGTCTACTATTCTGCTCCACTTGTGAGTAGGCTCCCCTACTGTTTGAGAAAAAGGAACAGATTATTGTTATGTCCTGATATGTAAAACCATAGAATTCAAAGAGGGTGTGCTTTCTTTTCTCATGACTATATGTAAAACTATATAACATAAATAATGAAGATAACATTTAAATAAAAAAAAATATATAAAAATTATTTTAAAGAGGTCCTTTTTTAGGAGTGGGGGTACAATTTAAAAAATATATATGCTGGTGGTCCTCGCTATTCATCGGTCCATCTAACGGATTATCTGACGCACACCGCCGCAGATTAACATTAAATCTGCAATCTAATGGTGGTTTGCGGAACTGATTCTGGCAGATAACCGCGATCTGCCTGTACAGGATTGAAGCAGGGGGTCTCAGGAGTTGAACCCCATTAATTTTCGAACCATGGGCCCCCTGCTTCCAGAGATGCATACCTCTGTAGTGGGTGCCGGTAGCTGCTCCAGGGTTCACATGGACGGTTTTCCAAAGTTCCTGGCTCTGGGCTCTACGGACCAATAGGAAGCTGTGAGGTCACCCGGGGCGGCTTCCTACTGGCCCATGTGACTGCAGTTGATACCGGCACCCCCTTTGGAGGTAAGTATCTCTGAAAGCAGGGGGTCCCCGGAGCTGAAATTAATGGGGTTCAGCTCCGGAGACCATCTGCTTCAATGTGTAAAAACAATGGAGAAAAACCACCTCATTTAAAATGATCTAAATATAAATTAGATCTCTGTATATTTTTATATATATATCTATATATTACAATAAAAAGTATTAAAAAAAATGTGTATGAATGGAAAAGCACAGTTGGATTAGCCCATAGGAATTCCACTAAACATTTCTATGTCTTAGTGTAACGATAGGTCAAATGCAAGGAGAGGTAAGGGCAATTCTATTCATTTATAAATTGAACTAATATCCAGCTAATTATTAAAAGCTAGTGTGGGGAGGGTTTTGAAAAGGAGTGCCAAATGGTGATAAAAATACTCGGATAAATGCTGACAGATCTAATTTAAGGCCACGTGGAAATAATGTTTTCAATATATGGATCCAGAAACTCTGTCACCACCCCCTCGTTTCTTTTTACCATTTCAATACCTTTTGGTGGTCGGGCCTGCGGGGTGGTGTCTTCATTATGACTAATAAGGAAATGCTTTGATACTCCATGTTTCATGAAGCCATATATTTCTCTTGTGTTCTAAGAAGCGTATTTTTAGGCTCCTTAAGTCTGTCCAATATGCTGTTTGCCACAGGGGCATTCTAATACGTACACTACATATGCTGTGTTGCTATTGATGAAGTTTGTAATCTCATTTCTTACCCGTACTCTTTGAAGGGATGCTTTTTGAAACTTTCATATCTATATATTGACGTTTCGGCATTGCATTTAAAGCACCCGTGTGGTTTCTCTGTGTACCATGGGACACCTGTTTTTTGTGTTTTTATGGCCACATCTCATTATTTTTCAGTACACTTGGTGCTAAAATGTTAGTATTTTGTTTTTCTGTACACTGTTTGAATGCTCTTGGATTTTTTTCATTCAAATTGAGTCTTTTTTTAAATATTCCAATGTTCATGGAGAATACGGTTGATTACTGGTTCTGTCTTATTATAGCGGGTGATGCATTTAATCTCTCTGCCCTTTTCTGTCTTTAAAAAAAAAAAAAAGACAGATTAAGTAAATCATTCCGGCCAATTTTAGATACTTGATCTAGAAAGCTGATAAGGAGTTCTTTGAAAAAAAAAATATTTTCTTTTTAAGAAGAGTTGTTTTAAGGATTTTGGGTTATAATCTGAAGTAATTTCCTCGTCAGTTTCTGTGAGCTCTTCAGAATTGCCCGTCTGGGATATTGTTTATCTAGTTTGGATGATGTCCACTGCGGCATCAAGGTAGCCATTACAATTAACATTCTAAGTTTGGGTCTACTCATTGATGAGTTCAAGATCCAAAATGGCGATTTTTGTCCATATGAATTTTGCTACTAAATTTCAGATTGAAAGTTTTGACATTAATACATTCTGAAAAGGAGTCTAAAATGTGTATTGCTTTTCCATATAATTAAAACATCCATGAATCTTGTTCATAAAATTGTTTTAAAAAAAAGTGTATCTTCCCAGAAACACATCTAAATATTAGTGTATGATGGTGCAAAATTTGTCCCCATTGCTACTCCGCAGAGTTGAATAAAAGTCCTTTTTTTAAAACAAAATAATTGTTAGTTTAAATTAAATGGGATTTAAAATGTTTGTTCACTGGATGCATGCCCATGTAATTTAAGGAAATGGTCCTTGATTTCGGTCCCCTTTCCGTGTGGTATACATGCAACATATGATGTAACATCACGACACCCAAATAAAATCATCCTCCCATTCCAGATCTCTAACCTTCTGAAAAGGGGTGAATAGTGTCTCGTAGGTGTGATCTTAATGATAAAACCATTGCTTTGGAGGAATGTATCGGAAGCGTGGATAAGTTAGTAGTGAGAGTTAATGCCGGGTATAGTTGGTCTCCCTGGTGGGTTTCTAATATCTTTATAAATTTTGTGGGAGATAAAAAACGTTACCATTTTGGGAAATTTGTTCAAGGAATAAAAGTATTCACTTTTTAATGAAACATTCTCATCACATACTATATTAAGTAAGGATTTCATTTCAGTTAAAACATTTGTGGTGAACACTATTGGTTTTCTGTATGTGTTATCACCTAACAGACGATTTGCCCCTCTAATGCAATTTTTCCTATTCAATAACACAATTTACTATAACCCTTTGTTGGCCTGTTTGATCACGATTTATCTTCTAGTATTGTGATGGCTTTCTTCACGGTCGAATTATATTTGGGTTTGGAATTCTGTTGGCACATTGTCTCCAAAATCCTCTGTTTCCAGATCTTAATGTAGTCAGTTTGGGATTGAACCGGGTAGAAGATGGATTTATTCTTAAGATTATAGTTTACCTGTAATCTTAATTATAGTACAGTATGATGTTTCTGGATATTTGCATATAGGTCTGTCAGGATTTTCTAGATCAAGTCCAAGGGTATAATCAAGGGGAAACTATCAACCGAGGGATAGTCAGACCCTTAATCGCTGACCCTGTTCTCAATTGTGGGTTCTTGTTTTGCATAGTCTAAAGTGTAAAATTTCTTATGTATTAAAATCTATAAAAAGCTAATCTCTTTGGTTTAGTAAATGGAGCAAATGATGGGCCCTTATTGAGTAATGCCATTTCATAAGTGTCACGGCAGACCAAGACTATTACACCAGGGATTGATTCACCAGACAGAAAAATAAGAGTTTATAAAATTAATTTATTGGATAAAAGTTATCCACAACTGTACACAGGTAAACGGACAACACACTCACAACTGGGGTACCCTATAAAACTGGGTGCAGAGAACTTCCTAAAGAGATTTCCCCTGGTTCTTTCTTCCCTGCAGTGTCCTCTGAAACAGGACTCCAGACCTGGCACCAGCACTGGAGTTGACACTGCAGCTGGAATCCCCACTGGAACATAAACTTGAGCTGCAGCTAAAAACTAAAGCCAACAGCTACTCACACCTCACTAGGGGTCTCCCTCCCCACCTTTTTTATGCCTTACGCCCCAAAATTTAAACATTTAAGGCCAGGTGCATTCAATATGACACAGACCCTGATTGGTGGGTTGAAATGCGACATAACTTTAGTTACAGGGAAAGGTCACAGACAACTTTTGCAAGATTCCTCCTGAAAACAAAATTAACCCCTGATCCCTGAAGTGCTTTAACCAGGCTAAGACATAATACATAGATATACATATACATAACACAACTGTATTATTGACTGGTAGGGGTAATGACTGGCTTGACCTTTATTAAACGCAGTCACATTTACCCCTACCGTCACAGTAAGGTGTGAGGGAACGATCTGATTAAAAATGTTGACAGGTTTTATCAATTCGTTATGTAATTTCTCTCTCCTGTTTTTTTTCCACCATTCCCCATTGTCCTCTTCTTCTAGTCTTTTCTGTCATCTTGTTTTTAGTAGTTGTGTTTTCCTCCGGAGCTTCCACCCTCTCCATTAGGTTCTTTTTGTCGTGTCTCTGGCCCACTCCTATAAAAAAAAAGTAGTGTGGTCTTGTCTGTTTTTTGTCTGTCCTATATTCATTATTTTTCCATGGTTCGTAGTATGTTATAACCATTGTAATGTTTCATTAATGGTTTTCTAATTGGTGGAGAACCACAATTTTCAATATTGGAGACCATCGTTGAGTTTCACCATAAGTGTTGACCTCGGGTTGTGGTCTTCATGAGTTTTAAATGGTGGCTTTGCAAGCTCTGGTCACTGCAACTGACCTGTAGTTAAATCGGAAAATGCTGGTCTTGGCAAATGTGGACACAAAAAGCAAATTACACATCAAAAAAATTTGAACCCCCTTAAATAAAAAATAAAGAAAAAAAGCTGTTACATAATGTAGAGAATTGATCATCATTTCATTTCAAATGCAATAATTGTCACTTTAACTTTAATCTAATGGGTCCCTCCATATGCACAACATACGATGCTCTGAAGGATGTTGGGATATTATGCCGATTTTGTTACCGGGATTTATTTATTTTTTCAATGTGGTTCTTAATTTTCAGTTATGATCCTAAACACTTATTGTGAAAATGTGAAATAGTGAGAGCTATATCTATATATCACTTATAAATCAATCTGACCATGAAGCACACATGACACTATAACTTAAAGTGAGACTCAAGTGTATATAAAAAAAAAATGGAATGCAGATCGCAGCTGGAATCCCAGAACGAAACAACCCAGTAGTTCTTCTAGAACTAGAGATGTTCCATGACAGATTTTGGCCTGGGACAGTTGTGTGCGGCCAAACTAGGACCCGTGCATGCATTTTTAGTATGATCCAATTAAATAGCGCAAGGCAACCTAAAAAGTGGGTGCAACACATGATTAAAAAAAGGGAACAAAGGCAGAATATTCTCTTCCTTATTATACAAATAAGTGCTAATAGATCCAGTTGTATTTAAATCGATTTAGTTCTTATACATGGGACATATTTATTAAGCAGTGCTATTCGATAAAACGCCTTCCGGCACCAGACTGCCCGTTCAACTAACAGCAGAGCACTGCTAATTAAATATGGCTCTAAATGTCTGTCCCCCATAGCAATAGAAATATTTTTCTTAAATGAGCAGTGTAATTGTCTTAGAATAATTGGTCCACATAATATCATTTTTAAATTATTATTATTATTTTTTTTTTTTTTTTTAAACCTTTGATTCAAGGGAAAAAGCTGTTTTTATTTTGGCAGTGTCTTCTAATCTTATCTGGTCATGGCATCTTAATTACTTTATAAATAACAAAGAAAAGAGAGCATCAAAAAGAGATGATCATAATAGAGCAGTGTTTCCCTACGGGTTCCTTGACACCCTGGGGTTTCGTGTGGATCAAAAGGGGTCTGCGGGATATCCCCCATCTCAGAACTGGGAAGTTGCTATTGGGCTAGGCAGTTGCCCAGCAGCAGCCAATCCGGAGGAGATGCCAGGAGAAGCAGCATGGGCCATAGCAAGGTGAGGCTATGGCTGTCGTGTGTTCTGCTCTGTCCTGTTGGGGCTGAGGTGTGTGTGTTGAGACTGCCCTGCTGCTGGTGTGTTCTGTGACTGTCTCTCTGTCCTGTCTTTCTGTGACATTGTCCTGTTGTAGGGGTGCCTCGGCATCTGAGTGCTGAGGTTACGGGTGCTCTCAGAGAAAAAAGGTTGAAAACTACTGTAATAGATATTAGATGAGTGTAAATAACCTCCCAAAGCAGGGATTGCGTGGCAATAAACTTTTCTGAAGAAAAAGGCATTAATGCCCAACATTTATTCTGTTAACACTCATCTGTTATTAGTTCGTTTTGGTTTTAGGAAACAGTTCCTCTTTATTAAATTATATTTATAAATATAATTTTTTGTGATCTACAGTGTAATTCAGACTGAAGGTCCCAAGATTTTATTTTTATTTTAAACTCAACTGAAATTTCCCAATCTAAAGGTACAACATGTAGTTTGGTCAACCATTAACAATTGCTGCTGTTATTGCATTTTCCTCCCATTCTCCTACACCAGGCAAAGGTAATGCATGCAAAGGTGAGCTGTCCTGATGTTAAACTTGTCAACCCTGTCTTACAGGCACATTTAGAGAAAATCCAAGCAGTTTAAAAAAATATATATTGTTTTAATATATGCGACATTTGATTACCTTTTTATTGAAAACTAATTACCTAATCTGCTGATCGATTAGTTCTCCTGAGATCGGTCAGCAAAATCCTGCTTCATAGGGTTCACTAAATGGCCGCCTTTCAGTTTCTATAGAAATCGAAGGATGCTCAGTATATTAAAGCTCATTTCAAAATGGCAAAGAGTTGAATTTTAAAACATTTATTTTTCAGTATTATCTAATAATATAGAACTGATTTTATTTAAAAAAAATTTTTTTTTTTTAAATACAGACGTCCCCAGCAGGTGATTGTGTGATACATTGGGAGCAAATGTGCAAGTAGATCCACTATTTTACTCATTTAGCACTTGTATCCTTTCTGCCTTTATTCGTGCCATGGGTTTTGTTGATTAGAGGCGGGACTTTTTTGCTCTTTTCATATTTTGTTTCCTTTGTGGTTTATAGGCCTAGTGGGACGTCCTTTCCTTTTTGTGCCAGTATGTGTAAACTTCCTATTGTGTATGTTAAGCTATTCTGCAGCACAATACACCATACGGTGGCACTTTATAGATAAAATATCAGTGTAATAATAGTAATATGATCAGAAATTACAAAGGTATAAAACCTCACGCAATTGGTTTTGTTGAATTTGGGGAATTGAATGAAAGGCCCTGTGTTGATTTGCATGGTCAAAAAAGGCATATTTGTGTTTTTGGAGAGTTTTTTTTGGTGAAACTTACTGCAGTTTGGTGTCAGATTTGTTCTGTAAGATCGCTATTCAATAGTCAGTGACACAGTTTCCCAGTGCTGGAGAAGTTTGGTTCAATAAAAATGGGAATAAAGTATCTTTCTGTACTTTGAAAGGACCTCACAGCACAGAATATAGGCTGAAGTAAGCTATTCATGGCTGGTGTTTTCTGGGCGGAGATTCATATCCTCCGAATGTTTGTCAACTTTGAATTTGATAAGGTTGGATGCAGGCGTCGGATCTCGACTGCCTAGCACCTGGGATGACCCGCGTTCCTTTCATCACAGGAATGATGAACAAGGTAACATTGAGGACAAGCTGTGGTGTGTGTTTTTTAAAATTTTTTTGTAACAGTCTTTTTATTGAGTTGAGGGTACAGAAAAGAAAGGAAGTGAAGGGAAATCTGCATATTCACAAGCTGTGTTTTTATATGCAAACGTTAATGTCAGCTCTTGAGAATAAGCTGCCGTCACAGGGCAAATCTTGCAAAAATGACACCTCCGGAAGAATCCATGTTGTGTTTTAAATAAGGTGCCAGGGAGTCTGTCGTGCGCTTCGGTGTAATTACACAGGTCTGGAGGTATCAGACACTGGAGTGATTGCGAGGGAGCTGTGCAGGGCCACAGAAACAACCGGTGCAGGGGGATAGAAATACTACTTCACCTGCTTCTCCGGTTTGGGACCCACTCTCCTCGCCTGCTCCTGCGTGCCACCGTCAAGAAGTATCAGGGAAATGGTGGATATTCGGCGCAGACATGCGCAGTAGCGCCGAATATCCACCATTTCCCTGTGTTTTAAATAAGACTATTTTGCCTCTTTAACCAATTCAATGAATGTATTGCCATTTAACTGTAACCTGCATTGAGCCATTAAAGAGGAAACCAGTACAAACATTTTAAGTATGCAAATCTGTTTCTGGTTCGGGTCCAATGAGTTCCAGCATGATCATAATGTTCCATTTTCATTTGGATTAAATGTGTTTTTAAATTTTATTTATAATATCTATTCTACACAGTCCTCGCTCTGCTCTGAACGCCTTTTTTTTTTTTAATTTTATTTTTTTATCTATTTAATGCTTTGCTGGCTGAATGTTCCCCCAGATAACACAACACATAACATTGTTCCCCCAGGTATTACAATGTATCCTGTTATAACTCCATGTCAGAGTTTCCATAGGATTCGGTGGCTGTGTTGGTGCCGAATGTCACAACATAACCAACCAGTAAAGCGTCCGAGGGGATGAGGACTTGTAAGCCGACCATTACAAGTTGGAGAAACATTAGTGAGACGAAATCAGACTTGGATGTGACCTTAGGTGGCAGGTTATTAGAAAAAAGTGTGTATATATATAATTCATGTCTGTGTTTGGAGTGAGCTCACCTTGCCTGCATTCTTGTGCATCACCTAGCTGCCTGGAATATGGACTAACGTGTTTGTTTCCGCCTGCATGTACTACCTGAATAATGTTGCCCTTGCTGTGTTTAAGTTCCAGTTCGGCTGTATCTGTATCCCATATACTCCTGTAAAATAAACGTGTTGGTTAACAGAACTGACGTTACCCTTGTAATCTGTGCATATAAATAAACGGTCGCTGGTTGGGATTAGGGGAACGTATGCAACACTGCCTTTGATTTCTTGGCTGCTGACAAATCTCTTCCAGATTTGGTTTGTCTGTTAATACTTCCACTGTTCCTCCTTCCTCTCTGAGTAGTTCTAGCATTTCCCAATGCCACCTGTAAAAGTTACTGCTCAAGGGAAGTCGTCTTGTTTCCGGCTTGCTTTAGAAGCCATCACATAGCCATGTGTAAATGAGGTTCCCTTTTAGCTTCCAAAGCCATGCCTTTTTTTCCTACTGTTGTACTGTATGCTGTTTGTTATATTTGCAATGTTCTTGATCATTGTAGCTAAATTACAATGCTTTTTGTTGCCTGCATTCTATTGTTTGCACATGCATGCACCTAAACTCCTGTTACTCGCTACTCACTACTGCTGAGCAAAATCCAGGGGCTAGTGGGAGATTCATTCCAGATTTTCACTGCTTGATGCAGTCCTCTATGTGCTGCATGTTTGAAATCCTTGTTGCGCAAAACCGTTCTCGACATTTATATTGGGGTTAAAGGTGACCAGTGGCGTTTTGTAACTGCAGTGATCTTTGCCATAGTTATCTAGGCTCTTAAAAGGTAGCCATGATAATCGTCCAAGGTACTAAAATGTAGCAGGTTGTCTTACGCCTCCTATGTTCTGATATGGTAAACGCACACAAGAAAATCAAGCATTCCCTAAAACTATTTAGTGACACGGACAAAATTAGAATAATCTGACCAGTGTCACTCATTTATCCTGCTTTGGTTACATTGGGAATCTTTCATACCTGGCATTGGAGTCTTGGAAAGCAGAAGGCACCTTTTTAACACCAGTTTCCAACATTTTGAAGACTGGCTGATATTGTCCATCCCCTGGCTATAAAAACATAGCCTCCCAGCAACTTTTTAGTACAGGGTGTTATTGCATTGAAATATTTTTTTTTTAAATTAATATTAATATCTATATCTATCAACTGTTCCTTGCAAGAATATCTTAATCCCACAGTCCGTTTTCAGATTAAAGTTCAAAATTTCTCTGAATTTTGCAACGGTTTTAAAACATTTTCTCCTATCACTGAAAGTTTTATCATATTCTCGCATGTATTTGGGGTAAGAGCGCGCGGAGCAGAACTTCACAGCAACGGGGTGGAGGAAACCACGTGTCCTGATTCTGCATAACTACACCATTGTAAATATGATGGGAATTTCTGAAATACTAAAATGTCCATAATGCCTGTTAAAATGGACCCTTTACACACAACTTTGGTGTTTACTGAAAGAGAGAAGAACCTCAAAGTGAAGTTTTGGTTTGCTAGGGTCATATCTAGTGGATTCTTTCGCAAATAGCACGTTGTATACTTAATCTTGACGAAAGCATTGTTTGATATGGATATACTGTAACCTTTAATTGAGCAGCATAGATATTAGCGCTAAAGTTCTCCGGGACTTCTGGCTTTTGTATTCTTCCACCGGAGAGGTATTTAAAAGTTATGATTAGGGAGGGATTTTCCTTTGAAGCATCTGACTTCAGCCATATATAAAATAGTGGGTGTGTATCTCTCCTGTAATAGGCTGGCATTTTAGCAATGATTTCGTCAGACGAGACATTGAATATTGCCTATCTTGTCACTTGTTTCTCAATGCCTGTGTGACAACTGGTGCGCACACAGTTTGTCGACCAATTTATCACAAAAGCTTAGAAGTGCCCTTCATCCTATTCACACTCTGTACAGTGGAAATCTAAGAGAGGCACATTTACATATTTGCCTAATTCCTCTGGAAAATACTCAAGCTTGTACTGTTTCAGAAGATGCTAGAGATATGAGGGTAAAGGATGAATATCAATGCACAGGAGCCTCGATCAAACTGACAAATTAAAGATGGCTCTCTTCTTGCCCCTTTACTGCGAGTCATGTAGCCTGGCTTTAATCATGCATTTTTATTCTTTACACATTTGTGGTTATACCGAGCCAGGACATGAGGTTTTCTCTTCCCATTCTTGTGACCTTATATTCCACACTACTTGAAGCCTAGTGTATTGCATGCTCCAGTAGCACGAAGCAAACACCCCAGAAGCTTGTTCCAGTGCATTGTAATAACCTCCATGGAACAAGGTGGAGCAAAACCATATTTGTGTACTAGCTCAGGGGTGCTCAACTCCAGTCTTAAGTCTTAAAGACCCCGGCTCTCCCAAAAAGGTCAGGTTTAAAAAATATGCCTGCATCAGCACCATAGCTCTGTCAAAGTCTGTACCATGTGTACTGAAGCAGGGATATCCTTTAAAGCAGGAGTGCAAGCTGCCGGATTCCCCCCCCCCCCCCCCCCCTTTAATATGTGCATCAATACAAGCCACACAAGTAATTGGCCAGGTTGCCGATTGATCCGCTCTACTGTGATTGATCGGCAAATATTCGGCTTGGGGGTTCACTAAATGGCTGTCGGTACAGCAGAAGAGGACCAAAGCTGCAAATTTCAGTGGGGAGGATTGTGTGACCCGACAGTCACTAGATACAATTGGTGCACAGCTAGAGAGGGCAGGGTTCAAAAAGGGGTGTGCCAGAGCCTGTTTTAGAAGAGGAAGGGGATGGGACTTTGTAAATGGTTGCTATCGATACACAAATTGCTTGCTACATTATAAACACACACAATCCCAGCAATATCAAGAAACCCCAAAAACCGTATATTTGTCACATTGGATGTAGCATTGGGCTTTTCTGTCTTTTGTTGTTACATTATAATACAGTAAAAATGTCATTTAGAGTTGTTTAAAAACAAAAATTACAAGTATTTTCTCTTAGTACAGAACTGATTTTATTTAAAAAAAAAAAAAAAATCACGTCAGGTTTTAAAGCTGCAGACCCAGCAATATCCTACCTGTTGAGGGTTCTTGAGGAGTGGAGTCGAGCACCCCTGTACTAGCTGAAACAAAGTATTGATCTTCTCCTTGGTTTGAAAAAAAAAAAAAATCTTGAATCTTCCGACAGGATGAAAATCCCCTTAATGGTTTCAGAATATAAAATAAGTTTGGGGAAATACTACTTTGTTTGACTTCTTCCATGCCGGGAAATTACAATGATATTCTTTCTACTACAAATGGTTTCTCTCCTAGTTAGTACAGTGCAGCTGTACTAGGCCGCACTTATAGTGCGCGCGACGGGTGACGTCACCTGTCGCCGCTAGCAAAAGTTGTAATTCGCTTTGCGCGGTGTCGCGGGTGAGCAGGTCATTGATTGGTTCAGAGGCTGTCACGTGGCGACAGCCTCTGAAAATTCAAATTTGACCAGCTTCCAAATTTCGCGCCGCGCTTACTATAAGTGCACGCGACTGCGGCAATACATTTGTTTTCGGGCGACGTCGCCGGCACTATAAGCACAGCCCTAGAGTGCAGACTATTATATAGTGAGTCTACAAAATCTAAGTTCATAAAAAGTTAAAATATCGTATTGTTCCATTCAAACAAATACTCTTTGTAACAATACCATAGAGGATACAATGTCCCTTTATCAATGTGGGACTAGTATTGCTGCACCATCATTTTTTGGCACATTTTTAGCTTTAACTAGCGGCTGCAAATGTGCGTACCAAGATAGATGCCTTGACAGTTGTAGCATACATAAGCTACAGTCCGTTGTATGGGTACAATGCATAAGCAGGGAACCAGAGCCTTGCTATTGTGGTGTGTCTCAAATGTTAATGGAGTCAGGGCAGAGTCTGAATCAGCTCACCAGATGCGTTACTAAATGTAGAATTGTTTTATTTTCCGTCTTGCAGATGGGGTCGAGGATTTGGCCTGTTGGGTTCCATCTTTGGAAAGGACAGTGTAATGAATCAGCCAAACAGTGTCTTTGGACTTGTATTTTATTTACTACAGCTGCTGCTCGGTAAGTACTGTACCAGCCCAGCGTCCTGCGCTGATCACTCATCTTATTCTCTGAAAAAAGTCACCAGCATTGCTAAAAAAATACCAATTACTTTAATTCAAGAGAGCAGTTGTCAGCATTGAAAGAGGTAATTCAATTTAGTGGGTCAAACCATCTTTTGAAACCATCATCAGTGTAATTGACTTCCTCTAGAAACATTCAATCACCCTTAAAGTAACTGTTTTACTTCTTTCTATTTTGTGAAAAATGAATATGTATTGAATGCAAGCATAACCCCTACTTATGTTTCTGTGACTAATGACAGCGCTATAACTACTTTGCTTACAAGAAAGCGAAGCTAACGATTTTCATGGCTGATACGTTTTATCACAAATACATTTGCACGTTGTTACAAAGCATGTGTTTACCGTGGACCTGTTAAGTTTTGAAACATTTATTTGTAAAATACTTGTCCCTTGTTTTTGGTTAAGGTGTTTTTCAGTTGCACCTAAAGCAACAGTTCCCCTGACACCCCCCTCCCCCTGCCCCGCAAACCTAACCCCAGCCCCATTTTCTTTTACAGAATTGGAACAAAGAGGTCCTCAGAGCTGAACTGTGTCATTTTCTGCCCTGGGGACCCTCTGATTCCCAAGATACTTATTACCAATGGAGGCCTCCGTCGCGGCACGTTGTTGTCCCTCGTCATGCGGGACATTTAAAGAGCTATTTTGTTTCCCTGGGAGGGGACTGAAATGCTGGTACCTTAATCAGCAAGTACAGTATCTTGGGAGCCAGGAGGTAGCCTCTGGTTCCCATCCTGTAAAAAAAAAAAATGTTTATTTTTTAGTGTTATACTCTTAAAATTAAAAATGTATGTGGTAATAGTTGCTTGTATGTTTGTGTTGGAACACGGGGGAAAAGTTCTATCGTCTCGTTGCAAGTTTTATATTTGTGGGGAAAGGGTATCAAAAACTTGACTGCAGGGTGGGGTGCTATGCAGTTTGGGTGCAGTGCTTTAGAGGCACCTCTGGCATTGAAGGAGTTAAGAATACAATTTGATATAGGGGAGAAGGGGGCACATTTGGACACACTTAAGTTGTATAGCTTCCATGGAGTCTCTGTAAACGTCTGTGCATTTGTGATAGTGGTGCTGGAATGCCTGAACCATGCTGCTGCTTTTTAATCTAAAACCACTGTCCTGCCCTTTTTTAATAAATCAGGAATAAAGTAAACCATAAAAGGGGCAACATTTTCCATGTCTGCCCCATGCCGGGGCAGATATGGACAGGCATGAGGGGGAGCATTTGGACATAGACTATTTATTAATGGAAATTAAAACAAAGCATGTCAAATCTTGTTTAATTGAAATGATGAGCAAGTAAACACACAGAACAAAAAGCATGCAAATAACAAAAATGCCTGTGAAACTGGAACATGGCATATTGATAAATAACATTTGTATAAAAAATATATAGCCTACATTTCACAAGTATGTCAAATCCGCATTGAATTGCATGATTGTAAGTGATCGGGAGGATGTTCCCACAGCAAGAACACTGTCCGATTGTGCCTCACATCTCAGTGTCTGAATGTGCCCCAGCTGCCATTTTGGGAAAAAAAGTCCCCTACATACTCACTTCCACTTTTACTTGGTCTAGGAGCCTCACCAGTTGCTTAATAAATGTAGTTTATGATGCTCTAAAGCTCTGAACAATAACTGTAAGCATGTCATGCATAAAGTGTTACAATCACAGATGGAAATACTTTTAACAGTTTTTTTTTTTTTTTGTTTGTTTTTCCTCACTCTTAAGTTTTGGCCAAATCGGCTGTAAAAACATGTGCGCATAGGGAGTCACAGGGCTCTGTTGTGAGAACTGTCAAGCAATTTTATTTAGTTGCAAGCAAGCAGGAGGCATTGTCCGCATTAATCCCTACAAACTTACATGTGTAAATGTATATATTTGGTAATCGAAGTGGAGAATTCCTTCTATTTAGCCTTGTTTTGCAATTTCATATGCTCTCGCTTGATTGCGTTCTAAATTAAACGCCACAAAAAAAGTGTCAAATATACATTTTATACCACTTCATCTTTCTAAATGATAAAGCATGAAGTTTATATTGAAAGCACAGGATAAGTTATGACTTGAGGTGCTATACGCTGTTGCATTGCATACTATTTAAGTGGTACATTTGCTTTAAAAGAAAAAAACAGCATTGCCATTTACAGAAACAGCTGCAGGTTGCACTGCATTGATATCCAATCTCTGCCTCCTGTCTTCATAGAAGGCCTCTGGTGTCTTGGGCAGTATGGTTACAGCCCTTCTAGTATAAAAGCTTGAGGTTTTTGGATGCTGTTCCACTTGGCAACATAACTTGTAACTGAAATAGTAGTACAAAGAACATGAACATTGTAGCGATGGAGGGGTGGTGGGCCCAGTAATAAAGGGGTTACACCCCAAAGGGGCACCCCTACCATCGTATGGGAGGCGAGGGGTTAACGGTTATGTTTATTTGTGTTTTTATGCCCCTGCCTCGGTGCAGAATGTGTTTCCCCCTGGTTACATGTATTTCTCCCCTTACAGCGTGTGCATGCAACACATACACTGGGATCAGGTCGGGAGGGCAAGGGTGAATTGCATTAACATGTTTATGGCCCTTTGTTCCCATTCCGCCCCTTCTATCCCCATTTGCAGCCCGTCCCATAGGCTGCCATTGGAGCTCCATGCAAGTCTATGGAGATTTCTATGGTTTTGGTCTGATATCAGAAAAGACCAACAGGTGGCGCCCGAGTACGAGCATTACTCCTCCATTGAAATGAATGGAGTAATGTATTTCAATGAGGATTTCTCGAGTCCGACCTCCAAGGACGAGTTGGATACCGGCCAAACCGCAATCCCCGAAAGCGGATACAATTTCAATAAAGAGCTTTTGATCACTCAATTGGCGTGGGAACTTGGTCACGGCCAAGTTCATCCATATTAAAATTGTATCTCCGGTCCTAGGGCAGGTAGCGGTCCAATTCTTTTTGCCCCTAGCTCAGTGGGACCCCCTTACTCGACCCCAAAAGGGTCCGACGGGCAATGGCCATGGGAAAGGGTCGCGGCGGCTACGGGGGTCGCCTTATTGACCACAATGGCGGAGAAAGGCCGCATGGCTTTAAAACCCCAAGTCCAAAAGTGTGAAAAGTGAAAACCCATATCTCCAGCTCTGTAAGGACTAGAGGGCAGGGATTTGGCCACCATGTAGTCACTGCTCCTGCATGATTGCATGGCAATTTCCAGCCCTCTCCGATCAACCGAACGGAGTATGGGTTGTTGTTTAATGTGTGGTTCTGCCATTGACTTCAATGGCAGAGAAATGCAATTTATAAAACGTGTCGTTTTTAAAATTTATTACTGTAACTCCGGTTCGGCGGGTCGCAGCGAGCTGAAACGTGGCCACCCTGTAGAGTTCCCTACAGCATGGGGGTCTGGCAAGTTTTAGCCCGCTCGGCCCAACCGAACGGAATATTTTGATTTATATAAAATATTGTAACTATACTGTATTTTATGCCTGGTAGAAAGCCAGTGAAAACCCCTGACCCATACGGTATGTTAATGTGCAGGGGGCGACAGTGTGTCTACACAAAGGCCACTGATCAAAGGCTCATCCCCCTGGTTTGTATATACAGGGTGGACAGAAAGCAGGACATGGCCTTTCACAAAGTGTCATAATTCACACCTTTAGTCAGGTTTCCCCGCCGCAGATCCCCATCTGGCAGACTTGGCTGCGCCAACTCTTTTGAGTGGGGCTATTAAAATGGGAGCCTGACTAAGGGATTGTGCGCATGTGCCAGCTACCTGGGGGCAGGTACCAAAGTGCTTCCCACGATTAGCTGGCAAAAGGTTATTGGGTACAGATAATTAATTGTCAACCAATATCTGAGAACCAATGTTGGGGATAGAGCCCAAATCCTTTATAACTGATTGCCAGCTCTATGCCCAATGTTCGTGACTACATCTTACTGATACCTGATGCCTTGATGAATTGCTAATCCGAATCCTGATGACTTCATTGCCCCATTCCCCACGTAAGTGTATATATTCTGTGTGTTATTTGTTCAATATTGTGTGTTCACCTTCCCTGAAGGAACAAACTTTCTTTATCATATCACAGTCGCATTCAATTCAACCCAGTTATTTTGGTGTATATTATAACCCTTGAAGCTACCGTGATGACCATTTCTAACGTTTCATAGCTGAAGATCTAAAATCCGCAATTTGATTTGAACGTAACCCTGCTGTAGGGATAAACCACAAGCTGCAGGGCCCTGTACAATGGCGCGGCTAACACTTCTCTGCTCTGTTACAGGTATGACGGTGAGTGCCGTAGCAGCGTTGTTGCTCATGACCTCCTCCATAGTGTCAGTCATGGGGTCCCTGTACCTGGCCTACATCTTGTACTTTGTGCTGAAGGACTTCTGCGTTATCTGCATCGCCACCTATTTGCTGAACTTCATTCTCCTTATCATCAACTACAAACGACTAGTTTACTTGAACGAGGCCTGGAAACAGCAGCTGCAGGAGAAAGACGAATGAGGCCTCTTGAACTCTGACTCACAGCCGAGGGACACTGCTTCCTTAACGTTTATTTTGCAGTACATTGATATTGGTTGGGGGGCAGTTTTGCAAGAAAAAAAAAAAGAACAATCTTAACAAATTTTTTTTTTTCTATTATTATTATTACTTTTGACTGACCGGGCCCTGGATATATATGTATATTTGCTATGGCACTTCTCAATTTGAAATGGATGGATGCAAGAGTGAGGATAACTTAAACAAGAGTGACAAGCTTTAACTGTACTTTCCAAGGTGTTTTATTGTAAGGCACATTTTCCAATATAGGCAACGGTTGCTTGCAACAGCTCCTCCTCCCCTCTCGTGCCTCCCTGTGTCCTATGTGTGTTTGTCTAACCTTCAATGCGGGTATTTTTGAAAAGATCTAATCATGAGGATATGTAATTGGCTAAGAATTTGCGTTGCCATGTTCCCTTGGTGGCTGTCATGTGTCTACAGAGAACGGTAGGTACAGCAAAACATAATGTCCATTTTTGTTTTCCATGTACATTATGGTAGTCTGATATAGTTTTTACCCCTTCACTACATTGTAAAGAACTGCAAACATCTGGCAACTTTGTTTTTTTTGTTTTTGGCCAGATCTAGAGGATCTTTATGGATGGGTAGTAATTTTGAATGGTATCTGTAGTGACTTTTGTGCCGATTTAAGTGAAAAGTAAGGATTGCATTAAGTTGTCCAGCCATGCTAATTGTTTTGTGGCGAAACGGTCTTTTGACATCACGTCAGTTGCTTGGTTAGTTCGTTAATTGCACTGCAAGCTTTGGCCGATCAAGAGGCGCGACATACAAACCTCTCCACACGGAGGGAGATTCTCAGTTTGAAGTTCGACTTAGCTGCTTATGACCAGTAACCTAAAATCTGCAAACAAAATGGATCGTAGGTTTGTGCAAATAAGATGGTTCAAGTGTGTTATGATTGGAAAGTCAAGAACATATCGTAGTAAAGGACCGCCTTTAACTATTTGAGGGCCTGAAAACTGGGTTATTTTTTTTTAGTGCAGATAAGCTTATAAACGGAGAGACAAAGGGGACTAATCACAGAAGTGTGATAGCCATTATCTCTTTATGGTAGTTGCACTTCAGTGAATAGACCCTTCAGATCTGGATCTGGACCATGTGTTGGTCTTCTACGGGAAGGCATTATTTTAGTAGTTCAGAAAAACAAGGACCGCTTTTATAATGAAAGTGGGTGATAGTTTTATGGATAGAGCTACACCTAAAAAAAAAAAAAAAGAACCTGTTAATGTTCCATGCAGTATATTTTCTATCTTTTTATAGATTATGAATGGGATACTTTTCACCATTCAACTGGCTTGTTTTACATTTTTATTTGTCAGTTTGATGTGTACACCTTTTTTTTAGGACACTTGTCACCTTGTGTTTACAGGCCATTCAGTGCTGCCCTGTTCTGAATCTTGAGAGCTAGGGAAGAGGCTAAATTCCCTTTTTAATAATCCCTCAGAATTACTCTGATTTTTGCTAATAAATCTGATTAGGGCTTTTAGAAGCAGGGATCATGTTAACGCTGTCAACGGGTGTGACTTGCCCATTTGGAATTTTAAAAAATTTAAAGATGAACACGCTGCCATAGCAAATCCGCCTGCTTTTGTTAAATAACGTTTGACATGGCTTCAGCTTTTTCTGTTTCAGAACACAGTTGCTGGTGAAGCAAGGCTAGTCCAGCTCAATGCAGCCAATCATTATTCCAGCATTGTGCATGGCATTGGTAGCAGCGCAACCTCCCAAGTATTAATAAACGGCAGCACTTCTCCCTAGCACGTTCTATATTTAAAGGGTGACTCCTAGGGCAAATCGTAACTTTTGAATGCCACACACTTTGGCAGAAAGAGGCATAAGACCGCAATTATAAGCACTGCATAGTTTGCCGTTTTTTTATTTAGTAGTAACAGAGATCTGTGCATCTGCAACATGTGTAAATGAGTAGTTTGGCTAAAGAGAAACAGGCTGCCTCTTCAGTTATTTCCTGCTTTTCTTAGTTGTGTGTTTTTTTTTTTTTAGTGTACATTCACAGGTAGCCCAAACCTTCAAAGGGGCAGTAACTCAACACAACGTCTGTGCCCAAATATTTAATTGCATTGTTGTTTTCCTTTAGAAGTCATTCTCTGTTCTGAAAATGGAAGTAGTGTCCGTATTGCACTCCTCTTTAAAGCCATAGCACAGGTCGTTCTTGTGACCTTGGTTACTATTGTAGTACCGATGTGTTTAGGAGTCAGAATCCCTGCAATGGTTTTCTTGGTATAAGAATTTGTAAGGCGCCGTATTACTATTCTGTAACAGCCTAGTTCACCTGTACGCTGTTCCTAGCTCAAAATTAGTTCTTTTTAATACATGGCCACTTGCTGCCAGCCGTCCTGATGTGTTGCCCTATCTAATTGACCAAGTGGACAAATGATTAAGCGCATTTTTATGTGCCACACACAGCTCGCTCTGGGTGAGCAGCCAGAATTTCACATCCTAGTATGTGTGTGAGTGCCCTTCCTTATCGGATGGGACACTGTCCCAGACCTGCCTCTCAATTATTTCAGAGGGGAAACAAATACTTGGGGTTAAATCCTTTGCAACACTTGAAAGTGCAATGTATTGCACATCCTTCCCTCAGCAAAGAGGTAAAAGTGCCTTCTGCATTCCAAGCCTGAGCCAAAATGCTGCATGTATGCTTTGCTAAAGGGCCCCCTTTTCCATATAGTAGATGCTAGTTTCTGATTTCTGCCTGCATACCACTTTACAACATGCTCATTAGCCACATTTAAAGCAGGCTTTGCACATGTTTGGGTACTACCGTAAACTTTTTTGCGTTTAAAAAAACAAAACAAAAAAAGTTATATGCTACTGTGGTTTTCCATGCGAGAGGTAATTGTTGAGTCACAAACTGTCTGTATTCTTCTTGGGGGAGATTCTGTGCAGTAGTACTGAATCGGCACTATCCCCCTAGTGGCTAGACTGACTAACTCTTCCTATGTATGAAGGAGACTCCTTTTCTCTGCACTGGGTACCCCTAGCACGTTGCATATCTGTGGAAGATGTAGAAATCTCTGGTTCCCTCACAAGCGCCCCCTGATGGACGCTTTCACAATTGAGTGGATTCAACTCCTGCACTGCTTGAGGATAGTAATGTCAGTGGTGAGAGGTTCCCATTTAACGGAGGAAAAATATGCTGTGAGCCTCGCCAGCACTTAGTGCATGTTCATGTACGTACTTGGCAAAGAACAGCGGGGGTGTTGTCTTGTGTGGAGCCTACCAAACAAAAAAAGTCAAGCCTTGAGCCAGAAGTTACAGACTTGTCTGACAGTGAAATGGTTAAATGATACTCCTAAGAGTTTGAAGGGAATGTGGACATATCTCACCGGGATTAGATTTGTTTTTGTGTGTTTTTTTTGTTTTAGTGCCATTTAGTTCTATTTTCAGCACCTTATGACTATTCCAAAATGTTTTCCTTTTAAAGTCTCATAAAAGTTTGCAGATGCCAAACAAGCCTGTATAGAGAGAGCTTGGCCTCTGCCTGTGGTGAAAGTGACAGATTCAATTATTCCAAGTACTGCAACTCCCAAAAATTGAGTCACAGGCATGTTGGTGAAATGTTTCCTTTTGTAACAAATCTTGCTACATTAAGTACTCTTTACTTTCCATAACAGTAGACATTCTAGCAATAGCCTCTGTCTATAAAAGCACTTTTTTCCCCCCCTCCTTATACCTGTTTTTTGTTTTTGTGTGTGATTGTATATTAGCTGCGGTTCCCAGCCTTATTCTGAGACACCTGCCGCCATATACGTTTTTACAGGTAACCAGTGAATATGCAAACGTGTTAATTCCCATTTTCAGTATTTGAGTGGAATATTCATTGGGTAACCCAAAAACTTCACCTGGCGACAAGTCCTCAAGGATGAGTTGGGTGGGGAACATTGATTTGGGGAGATCACCACTTTACATAAAAAAAAAAAAAAATTCAACCAAGTGTTCCTCCGCATCAAAGGGATTATGTATCAGTTTTCCAACTCCATAGCTGCTACAGTGAAAGACAAGAAAATCCCTTTGAAAGCAATAATATTTTTTTCATTTGGTTCAATCTGGTGCAGTTTTTTTTTTTTTTTTTTTTTTAACATGACGACCTTTAAAGGAGAAGTTACTCCTACTTTTGCGGGGGAGGAGAGCAGGATCTGCTGGTTCCTGAGATGCTTGCCGGTGAAGTTACAAAGTTAAAATCTCCCTCCGGGGATAAAAATCTCAGGCCGATAGGAAGCTGCAAAAAGGGTTGTGACGTCCTAGTTTTTAAAGAGAATTTAAATTGTCATTGAATAGGAAATAATGGTTAGCTTCACCAGTAAGTATCTAGGGCAGTGGTTCCCCTTTAGAACAGGTTGCTCAATCAAAATGACTAAGCCACTGATTGTGATTGGCGTTGGGAATCACTGATCTAGGGAACCGAAGGGACATTAAGCTGCAACTAGTTTGGTTCGGCTCAGGGAGGATCTCCTGGATCCAAACCCGTAAAGAAGAGGTAAAAAAATGAAGTTGGGTGGATGGCTCCTTTAACAATCAAACATTTGTATTAAACTGCAATCTGAGAGTCACAGCTACGGAACACAAATGAAACAAAACTAGTTATTGGAGTGAGATGGCATTGGGTATAAAAGGTTCTACCTCTTAAGAGATGACTTGGTGTTTCACACATTAAAACTCCTGTCATTGAAGTTGATTAAAATGTAAACTCTTCTGATTTCCAGGAATCCTAAAAGCAAAAGACAAGTTACATAAGAGGTAAACCATAACAATGTATTGGAAACCATGGTCCCATTATAAAGGTCTTTAAAACATTCTTAAATTAATTTTGCTTTAACCTGTGTTGCCAAAGGCACCTGCAAAGTGGTTCATTAGCAGGCTCCCATTTTAACTAAGAGGTTTACACCCTTTCATCATTTATGTAACCATACGCCTGGTGTGCATTAGTGAGACTTAAGTGTTCACGTTCGGTATGTCCAAACTGCTTTCATCACCTGTTAATTCAAAATAAGCGGCACTGATAGTGACATTTCCTATCTACATCTTTGCAAGGGCTCTGCAATTTGTTGCAATCTATTTCAGAGTCCAAGGTGATTATGAATTCTTGTTATAAGGATATTTACTTGAGAAAGCTACTGGTTCGATACTTCACTGCCCGAGGGGGTAAACATTCCATTGCGAGCCATGGTGGTATAGAAAGGAATACAAGATTCTTGTGCCAATTACCATATTGCAGTGTACAGGTGCACTCATATTGAATTAACTTGTCCGATGCTGAGGAAACGGGCTCTGTTCAGGGAGCTTCAGGATTATCCAGCACTGGCAGCTCATTTAACTTCATATTTATATTTTCTCAAGCTACTGCTCAGCATATATGTTCCGAACATTAACACCATTCACTAAAAGCATACCAGGTAAACTGTGTGTAATGTAAATGGGCAAATGCTAATGTATTAATGTCCAATTTTTACTAAATTTAATTGTAAGGCATTAACGATTTGGTACAAAAACAAGTTATACAAATCTGTTTTTCTTCCCGCCAGGTACCTGTCTGTTTTCCTGTACTGTAACTTAGCCAGTTTAAACACTACAAAATGTTGGATACTGAAAACAAGTATTTCGGTGTATGTCTGAAGAAATTGATGTTAATAAAAAGTCTACCATGAAAGTAGAATTAATTTCTAATATTTACAGCAGGATTGGATTTTTTGTTTTACTACTTTTGGAATTGCCAATACTTCCAAAGGGGTTTAGATATTTTATATACTGAAATAAACTGATGCTGTTTTTGTACTATATCACTTTCACAGTGGTCTTTCAGGGTACAGTTAAAGCTTGTCGTTTACATGTAACTTGCAAGCAAATGCTTTGAGCATGCTTGGGTCTTTTTGCACTGAATTATGTCCTGTGCTGGTAATTTCCCCTCTTCTTTAGGCCTTGATTACAAACAATATATTCCTGCCCCACTGAGAGACCACACTTTGGTACATCTGCCAGAACTCCAGTAACCTCTACAGATGGACATAGAATTCACCAGCACATAACGCAATGTTCCCCCACCCTTTCATTAGCACACGAGTCTGGGAAGGGAGAGATGGGAGCAACTGGAAGACTACATACTGTGGTGTCTATTGCCACACATGTATGAAGGAATGGTATACCTGAAAACGAGTGCTTGAACAAATATTTATTGTTGGGGATATTTACAGAATATAAAGTAAACTAAACTTCACAACGCCATCTCCCCCTCCCCACCCCATCATAGTTTGAATGCTGGAATAATAAACGCCGTAAATGTGAACTGTATTATGGGAGCAATACATTATATATATTTGAAGTTGAACTCAACGGTTTGGATGTTGGGACTGCTTTAACCAGAGGCATGAGCGAAGATAATTAAAAGCAGCGTCTGCGAAAATACTTGAGCATGGAGCAATAATTGGCGAGTGAAGGCTTTTGTTAAGTTGCTCCTGACTCTGCACTTCCTTATGCTATCTTACCCTTTTATGGCAGTGGTTCTCAAACCTCTAGTGGGCCGCATCAGGTTTTAGGAATAACCGATAAACTTGCACACCATTGAAATTACTTTTGTGTTGGGTGGTTGCATCAAAAACCTGGTTCTGGCTTAGAGTGCTGAGGAGAGCTTTGAGAACCACATATGCAATGAAGGTGCATTATTCCCTTGGTTGCTGGTGGGGCGGTCCCATCAGCAATCAGTTTTGTAAGATCAATGGCCAAGATGATCCTTTAGTTTGTGAAAAATGGAAAAAGTGTTCTTTGATAAACTTCTGAGTCAACAAATAGTTGAACAATTATAAGCTGTACTCTGAGGTTAAAAAAAGTTTTTGTTCGCACAATAAGGGGTATTGCACTAACATTTGTCCCAAACGCAATATAATAAAAAATTGTTAACTTGCATCAGAAGCCCTTTTTTTTACTTATTCCCTTCATTTTATGGCACTGCTGCACTTTCCTCAATAATTATCAAAAAGGTGCAGTGTGTTTTGCAAAATGACTTTTAATTTGTTATTGACCTGATAATGATGCGCTTTCCAAAAGGCGCACACTGAAGTATACCCGTTTTAAAAATGTGACTATGGGCATAAATAGGCATAGTTGGAGAATGGTAATAAAATAGGAGGAAATACAATTTCCATTTGCACTTGTTGTGCTATTTTTTGTTCCTGGTCTGTTGGAAAGAATGTAAAGGGCAGATATATTTAACTCTAATCCTAAAAGTAAAGTTGATCAAGACCTTATTATACTATAAGGCTTGGGTGAAAAACATGATGGAAAAATAGTATTCAAGAAGTATTCCGAGGAAGTGATACAATAGTCCCTACAAGGCACTCGGACCTTCAATCTTTATGGATATTCATAATGTCTACAATCCGGAGTGCCTTTTAGGAACTTGTGTTTCGTAGGACATCTGGATACAGTGGATTTATGAGTTCCTTTTCAGTACTTTTGTATCCCTTCCATTTACTGCATTTCTACCTCTGTAAATAAGCCATTATGCATGATTGCTGATGGCACATTCCTCTCTGAATGGTAAAGAGTTGTGTGGTCGTTCAATGGGTTGCTATACATTCTCCAGAACGCGCAATGGGAAAGAACGCTTTCTATTTTCACTCCTGCATGGATTAAGTGAGCATATGCTTTTTCCAGATAGAAGCATGGATAGGGCGTCTGGAAGCTTTCCAGTTGACGTGTTAAATCATGAAGGTCTTGTCTCTAACCATTTGTTGCTTTTCTCCAGCCTATTTTCTTGTTTGAGAATACTTTACCATCCTAAATATGCCTAATGACTGTGTTTGTATTGCCCCTGCCCCCTTTGTTTTGAGGTTCCCTAATGGTATACCTTTTGGCAGAGGATACATATTTGTTCCTTGATTTTGTTTTCTTTACAGACCATGCCTCTTGTTTCAGAAGCAATAACTACTGATTTGACATAATGAGGGTATGACCTCTCGGCAGCCTTCCAACATAGGTGCCATGAATTACTCTCCATGGTGTATGAGATTTCAATGCAAAGTCTTATAAAAACTTAACTTGCCATCTCCATTGGTAAACACCCTGATTTCTCACCTCTCCTTTTTAAAGAAAGTGTCACAATAGGACTAAATCTCCTGTTTCTCATATAGTGTCTCCCAGTTGGTGCTGGCTAATATATCTTGGTGAAAACTTGATTTTGCTTCAACCAATATTGGAATTAAAGGCCAGAGAACAGTTATGATCTGGAAATACTAGGCCTGAAGTCTTCTCTTACTGTAAAACTGTTACGAGCATGGCCAAATATTAGGTGTTTGTCTGTGTATGGTAATGTTCCTTCAAAATGTATGAACTACTGCTTTTGACTCCAGCAAACTTCAAGCAAAGTCGCCTATGAGATGTTCTCTGAAAAGTGCTACAAGCGGCCCTATGTCTGACAGGTTCAGGGCTCCATTTTACTGTGTGTGAAAAACGAACGTCCTGTAAATATGTAAGATTGTTTTGTTGCATATAATTTTTGGTATAAAAAATAAATGTAGAAATGACATGAGGCTTTTGTTGTTTTTTGGACTGCAGGGCTCACACAGCCTTTTGTCAAACCAGCTTAGGAGATGCCATCAAACATGGTGCACGGGGGAAGGAAAGCAGAAACATTAGTGTTACCGAGTGAGGAAGGAAAGCAGAAACATTAGTGTTACCGAGTGACCATAGATATGACATGAAAATTCAGAGGTGCCATTAAAAAAAAGTTGAATTCAGGAGAGTCAATTTGGCTATTATCCATAGTTTTCACAGCCTAAATGAGACATTCATTTTAAAACAGCCTTTATTTGAACCGGCAAAACATGTCAAATCTTAGGTTTTTTTTTTTTTGTTTTTTTTTTAAATCTGTCCTGTAGTATTGGATAATACTGTATTTAAAAATAAATTCAACTTTTAATCCAATTTTTAATGAGTTTTGAAGCATCCCTTGATTTCTATAGCAGGTTTTAGCCCACCTCCCAAGCAGTGCAAGATTTTTTGCAACACTTTACTGTTTAATAATTTGTTGCCTATATTCCCTGCATTTTCAGCTGTAAAGGGTAACAATAGATGTTACTGTAGTCGTATAAGGATACATTGTAGCTGCCGCGTTAGACCAACTGAAGCAGACATGTTAGGCTGCGCTTATAGTGCCGTTGACGTCACGCTGCGGTCGCTGGAAAAATCATCTTGACTTCCAGTGCTCGCGACCAAGCCGTCGTGCTGCTTCTACTATAAGTGCACGCGACGGCGGCAATACATTTGTTTTACCGCGTTGTCGCCGGCACTATAAGCGCTGCCTTAATCACACCAAATGGATTTTTACAGATTTAGAACAGGATCATGAAACGATTGCCAGATTACGTAAGAATGTAGAATTATACAATGCTTTACGTATACAAATAAGAAAAAAGGAGAGAAATGTAGTATTGCTGCTTTAATAAGAAAATGTAAGTATCGATAAATCTCCACTTGTCATTCTATAAAAAGTTGACAATCGTGTCTTCACACATGAACTAAGTATTCCCTGTTATTTTCACAATTGCTCACTTGTAGAATAGACAACGAAAAGTAATATAGAAGCGATACCTTTAATAGCTAACTCAATGCTGTGCAATCTTTCCCGCGTGCAGCCACCCCCCCTTCCTGCTTCCCTCCCTGCTCGCGCGCCCCCCCCCCCCTTACCTCCTCTCCGGTGTCAAATGATGTTGTGGGGTCACGTGACGTCACATGATCCTAATGACACCATGGCGACGCCGAATAGAAGATCAGTGAAGTTGCAGAGGCCTCACGTGATCCCCGGCATTCATTTAAATGCCTTGGGGGGAAGAGCGTGGGACCCCTGCAACTGCTCATGCCCCCCTGAATAATCTTGCACCCCCCAGTTTGCGCACTACTGAGCTAACTCGTGGTTTTAAAAAAATGCAAGCTTTTGGGACCACACAGGCCTCTTCAGGCAGTACTTCTACAAATCAAGATGAAATAGCGGGTCATATTTATACAATAATCCCATCCTAGCAAGTCTGAATACACAGATGTACAAAGTAACATAGAAATGTAAATTGATCAGGAATTAGTGCGAGGTGCCTGTGTAGATGGGTGAAGAAGGTGTAGAGCAGGATGTCTGTATATAGGAATACCTAATTACACAAGTATCCTGTATTTATATATCGTGAGACAGAAATACTTTTCTCCAATAGAGTCCTGCAGGCAATGTATCAAACATATGCTTGAGTTTATATTCCCGGGTACAATATCTATCTCAATGTCTTGTACAGCGCATACAGAGTGAACCCTGTGCCTATGTGCTGTACTACTATGAAAGCAAGAAGGGAACAGTTTTTGGTTAAAAGACCTTCATTTGTGGCACCTGTATAAAGTACTATGGAGACGTAGTCCTTAAATGGGAGCCCAAGTCGTGGAAAATAAGGCGGAATAATGTTGGACATCACAGCACCTGTCATAGGGAGTAAGCATGTTTGGTAAAACGGCTGTGTAGCTGCTAATGTTTCCATCATATTCAAGTACCGCCTCCCTAATGGAAGGAATGAAGACTGCTATCAATAGAACTTGTTGCAAGGGCTTCAGAGATGAGCTGCAAAGACGAGTGCTGGTAAAATGGAGAGCTTACACAGGGAATTGATGTGGAAAGTAGAGTTTTACAGGAGAGGCGGAAAATACCATAGGAAGTTAGCAGAGGGATTGAATCCTTGTTACTTGCAGAGACCCTGGAAAAAGAATGAATGGGTTTGGAAGTGAACAAGTAATGAACACAAACTCTTGCACAACCCTAATGTTCTGCAAATGTAGATGGGATCAACAGTCGATAAATGATGGCACTCTGGGAACTTTATAAGTGAGGTTATTTATTTTTATTACTGCAAAAAAATGAAAATGGCCTTTCGGTTCTTTATGGGATAATTGTCAATATCTAGAGAAAACAAGCCATACCGGCACATGTACCCTGGGAAGTGTGTGGAAAAACAGACTCCTAGCTGCAAGTATAGTTGCGAAGTCATGTAAACAGGCCGTGAAAAAAATAAGGACTGACCAGTTTAAGCAAAAAGTAAAAAACCTACTTGTAGGATGAGCAGTAGTCCATGGATTGAATATGCAATAATAATTAGCCACATAGTATCACAGAACAATATGGAGCAAGATATCTGGTAGATCTGTGTATTTATTCGTTGACAATGTCACGGAAGATCAGAGCAAATCATTGGGATCAAGGCACCAGACAGGACACAGGAGTTAAATAAAGTACATTTATTCTGGCCGGAGCCAGCAGACAGCACAAAATCACCAACCGAGCTTTCAATCGCCAAACTGGATTACGGGGAGAGAATCCTAGGTGCCAAGTGTCACTTCAAATGCTTATCCGGGGATTGCTTCCACCTTCCATAGGAGTAGGGATCGTCTGGACCTCAGTGCTACTATACGCGAGCAAGTACTTTTGAAAATTTTGCTCGCAAGTCCTGATCAAAGATACAAGTCCTAGGGCTCAAAGCAGGTTTGAATCTCCCGCTCGGATCAGCCTCAAGCCTCGTTCTGGGTGTCTCTGCAAAAGCCCTCCCCTACACTGCCCCTTCTTGCCGGACAGAACACTGGTTTCCTGGATATGTAGGCTGAATAATGGAATATCAGCCCTACATGTCCATGGAACCTGAGCAAGCACATTTTTACACTTGAAAACAGTTCATCTCACAGGAATAAAGAATACATGGGTATAGGGTATGCAAAGGGCTACAAAGTACATTTAAACAGGGTAATTCTGGGGTCTTTGGGCTGGATGAGCCACAGGGAAAGACTGGCAGGCGCAGGCATAATCTTTAATATGCTGGTCTTTTGGTCCCCTTCCATCACAGATGTCTCCACCGCTTTTTTCAATGTGTTCTCCCTCACACTAGTAGTATCTCGGTGCCCTTCTTTCTGGTCCGGCAACAATACAGGGCTCCAACCCAGTAACTGACATTAAGACACAGAGGATTTTGACTGCCTAATATTGCCATAACCATAATTTTTTTCACAGTAACTTGCTCTCTATCACCCACTGTACCGTGACCTGACTGAAGCAACTGTGACTCCGTTTCACCCTGGTGATGTATAAATATATACGTTTTTGTTACTGTACTGAAGGTCGGCTCTACCATATAGAGGTATGTAGACCAGGGGAGTGTAGTCTTTTTCCCTGCTCCACCTCCCCCCCCCCCCCCACTTACCTCAGCTCCGGCTTGCTGGGCATCATGAGGTCATGCTGCCATGGCGACGCATCTCCAGAAGCCGTCTGAGCCAAGGTAAGTGCAGCTGACAGAGGCCTTCGCTGCTTCCCTGGAATTTAATTTAAGTGCCTTCAGGAACCGTGCGGGGCCTCTGTAATCCCTGTGCCCCCCACAGCCAATATGGGGGGTGCCCCCCCAGTTTGCACACCCCTGATGTAGATCACAATGCTACTACCTACTTACTGAGTGATCTCTTCAATGTTGGATATATTGTCTCTTATCCAGCTGCATATAGTTATGTACTTTAGTCTTAGTATCACATAGAAACCAATACAATGTTACAATGCTTCTTACATATTCAATGCCTAGGCTACTGGTCATTCAACGAGTATGCTTTACTTTGTTCCTACTTTTATTGTCGGGTTTCAGTTTGTTTACATCACACCACTTCGTAACCTAACTTGCAGTTGGGCAACTGTTTTTTGTGCTCTTTTTTTCTTTCTATTAACTTTCCAGAGGATATATATGGAGCCGGTATGTCTTGTTTTTATTTATCTTGACAAACATCCCATCATAGAGGCGCAAACCCTTTATAAATATAGTTTGTTTGCACAGAAACAGCAAAAATTAAAACATAAAGTCTCCGGAGTGCCAGCATTTTTCTTCTGTATTGTACATAATTGGCTGGATGCTCTGATCTTGTTTTAATGCTGGTACTCTGTCACCGTAGACCAGGTCTTTTAACACCAATTTTTTATTTAAGGCATCAGTCACAAGGCAGTGAAATAAAATGAGGTTTATTTGGATAAAGATCTCAGAAACACACAAACACAAAATACAGAGAATATACACACTGGGGCCTGGGGGTTGAGAACTAGACTTTCCTAGTTGCAGGGCGCCTACTTCAGCAAAAGGCATTACCCTGTTCACTCCACATCCCTGGACTATGCCTGGAACAGTAACCTTACTCCTCAGAATCAGTCCTCAGCTTGGGTTTAGGAATCCCTGGCACCTCCATGCCCTATGGAAACCTTACCGGCGCTTCACTGGACTAGTTCCAAGGTTACCTATAAGGCTGAGCTCGGACAGAAGGCGATGCGACGTGCACGCGCACGTCCGTCGCAAATTTGGGTTGTGCGGCAAAATGCCGCGTTGTCGCTGGGACATTTTGCCGGCACAACCCAAATTGAAATTTGGGGCTACAGTCGCGTGACGCTGCCAATAAAGGCGAACCAGCTCCGTGACGCGTTCGTTACACGCCCCTGCCACGCCACGATCTGCCTCCTGCAGTTTGAGCGAACGGCGGGGGCGCGAACGCTAACAAGTAGGCGTAGCGCCCTGTCTGAGCGAGCCCTAAGTCTGAAAAGACTGAGAGACACTGAGCTTTGAGTGCGGCGGCACGAGCGGCGCGGAGAATACACACTGCCAGTCACTGTACCCCTGCTGATAGGGAGCGATACCGGGGGGAGATCAGGCAGTGGGATCCCAGGGCTTAGGTATGTGGGGGGGGGGGGGGGGAATAACGTGTAAGAGAATGAATGAGGGAGAGCCCCTCTTATACACTGAGGATACAAAACACGGCGATACTGGGTATATTGGGGCGGTGGGGGTCTTTTTAAAATGTATTGGCAGGGGTCTTTTTAATATGTATTGGTGGGGCAGGTATTTTTTATTATGTATTGCGGGGTGGGGTTATATGTATTTAGGGGGGTGGGTTTATTTGGTGGGTATTTTGTGGGGGGGGATTGAGTGAGAGTGGGGTAATTAACTGGAGGTAGGGGTGAGTGAGAGGAGAGAGGGGGGGGGGGGGAGGGAGTGAGGAAAAGAGGGAGTAAGTGAGACGCAGGGGAGAAATACATGTGAGCCAGGAGGGGGGGAGAGTGAGTGAGACGGAGGGGAGAGAAATACATGGGTAGAGGGTGGGAAATAGAGGGGGCTTGTGAGGTGTGAAATTAACCTAATATGTGTCAGCCAGATAGGGGTTCCTCGAGATATTTCAAAATACTTCAAGAGTTCCTCCAAACAAAAAAGGTTGGGAATCACTGACTTAGGCTGACTGCATGGATTGTTATACATACAGTATAACACCCTATAAACCATACTTTAATAAAGTATAAACCTTGGGGAACCTTAAATACGTGAGGGAAATTAAGTGGGGATATCTGGGCTCGAAACCAGCAGACTGGGGGACATGGTGCAGCCCCAATGTAATTAGCCCCCGGCGAACCTACAAATAGTGCCTGCATGCCGAGGAGAATAAGGGGACCACCAGTATCTCGGCCCCCGAACTCCTGCAAACAAAACAAATACATTTTTGCCCAAATATCCCACCTAAAACTTATACTCCCAAAATCTGGAGTTTCTACGACACAGGGAACCCCCAAAGTCCCTTAACAGGACAGGTTTTCTATACTTTACAGGGGACTTCCATAGCCCACCTGTCCTTATGTACCGACGGGTACCCACAAATTATACACTATTTGCGGGTAACATAACAGTACTACCTGCTACTTCGGTCAGCAACACTTAATACTTTTTTAACCCTAGGTGATCCCTAATATCCACCCTTAATCTCCTGCTCCCAAAGTCACTTTCCTGTAGCTATTTCCTGGGGGAAATCACAACCCTACTTGGCATTCCTATCCCACAACCCTGCAGGGGACCGTATATGGGAACATGGTTACAGAAAATACATGGTTTTACCTTACTGGACCCAAGAGCTAATCCTCTAGGCCAATTACACACGGTCTCTAGAGGCAACCGGCTGGGCTGCACCTTTATAAATGAAGGCCAGCTACCTCCGACCGTCACATACTCCAACTGTGTGTGTGTGTCTTGCCCATCCACCAATACAAAAATATACACTACATGGGCTAGTAATCTCATATTTAAGATAAACAAAAGTGGAGGGAGGGTTTATGTTTATAGGCATATAATGTGGGATTCCACTCACTAAACAGATGGTTATCTGGGTGATTATTTTTTTTTAACACCCAAATCTGATGTATAAGTATGTTTAAATCAGATCTGCCGACTGGTTCGGATGGAGGGAGCACATCTTCCCTGGGCCCGGCGCCTGCCCCGGCATTCTGAGCCTGAAAGTTAGGTCCGACTTCCAGTCTTGGCCACCTGGATGGGAGAGACTGAGAGACACCTCCGCCTGCTCAGCAACTCGGGGCCCTGTGGAAACTCTTGTCCTGGGCAACAGGAAAGCTGTTGACTGCCCTGCATGTTCATAAGTTGGTTTGTAAACATGGTGAGCGGAGACTTGGGAATGGTTTGATTTCCGCTGGCTGCTCCCTATTGTATGTGTTGAGCAAGTCCTTGCACAATTATCTCTTCCCCCTTATTAAAGATAAGTGTCTAATCAGGACTGGGTGGAATAAAGTTAAAGAAAACACTTGGTTGACCAACATTTCCAATTCAAAAGTGTAAGAAATTAAACGTGTAATTAAGGAACCCAATTAAGGGCCTCATGCAGAGAGCAGCGAATTTTAAAATTGGCGAATTTAATAAAAAGGAGCTTTTTTGGAGAGTTTTAATCTCCATAAGCAGAAAAGTGCGAATTCTGCTATGTTTAACATGGATGCGTCTGGCGAGTTTAAATTGGCGAGATGCGCGCTTCAGAAATGTGTTAAAACAAATTCGCGCCTTTTTTTTCCCCTTTGCAATGGCCGCGAGCGGCAGTTTTTTTTGGCGAGGCAAAACGGAGACAATCGCGCCATTTTATTGGCGCGAACAGCCGCTAGATGCCGTTCGCGCCTCTCTGCATACGGATATTTTTTAAACTGGCGAGATTGCGGTTCTCGCCAGCCGCGAGGCGAGTTTTACAAATAGAAAAGAAAAATTGGCGCGTTTTTCGGAAATCTCCATTTTCTGCTGTTTTCTGCGCGATTATCTCCAAAAAATGGCGAATTTCGAAAATTCGCAGCTCTCTGCATAGGCCCCTAAGACGGGTAAATTGTTTACAAAAGGCTTTTTTTCTGGATGATTACGTAGAATTGCACTTTTAAGTAGAAATCCTAGATACACTGGCACGTTAGAAATGATTAAAGTACAAACCATCACTATGTAACTGTAAATGACCATCATTTCTTATTGAGATCCACCTCTTGTAGCAGCCCAGCCACAGGTAGGAGACACATGCAGCACAAGGGGAGTATGGAAACTAAAAAAAAAATAAGCACAGATAAACACTGAATTCAAATTGATGTCACATTTTTTAATCGTTTACACAAATAAAATAAAAAATTTAAATAAATGATAACACCAGAAAAACTAAACACAGATTTTAGAGAGAAAAAAAATGAACAAAAAAAACTGGAATGCTTTAAGTTAAACAAATACGCAAATTGGGGTGGTATTATTTGGCATGTTGAGAAACTCCACTTCATGATGTCAGATAGTTAAATGTTAGGCACTATTTTAGATGTCTGTGTTTAATAATAATAGAATGGGAAGTAGAGACAGAATGTGCATGGCGATCTCAGAAAGACAGTAATCTATCGTTATAGCTTTTTTTAAATGTCTACACAGGGTGCCATCTTTCAGAGATAAAGTTGTTGTTTTTTTCTGTAGAAATGCTATTTCTCTCTTTTCCTTATACTTTTTTCATTCAAGAAAAAATCCATACCATTATTTATTGGTCTGTTGTGCACCATTATAGGGATTTCTCTTAGTCGTGTCTCTTCGATACCACTCACTAGTCTCTTTCGATTATTTGTGTAGTAGTGTGTTAAACATTTCGGTTTGTGATCGGGACTGTTTTTTAATATATGGTTTATCACCTATTAAACGCCTTACCGCTTCATGAAGACCTGTGAGTGCCTGTTCACTCACACACACACACACACACACACACACACACACACACACACACACACACACACACACACACACACACACACACACACACACACACACACACACACACACACACACACACACACACACACACACACACACACACACTCCTAATATACAACCAAAAACACATACCCCCATCCACAAAATACATATACTGTATGTATATAATTTATATAAAATATATCAGAATCCAAGGAGGAGATAAAAGATTGTGTTTATATTACAGTTTGTCTGTAGCCACTTGATGCTGTTAAGAAATGTACAGCCCAATTGCAGATTTTTTCCTGGAAACCACGTTAGTCTCTGAGATGACACATTTACTGAACAGGAAAAGCATTCCATAGTATTTGTGGTACAACTTAAAATGGGTAAGGGCTATAAAATAGGGCACTCCCAATAACTCACGGATTTATTATTTATTCTAAGAGATTTACGTTATAAGGAGCGCCGGTTTCTGATTTGCACACAGTGTTTCCTAATTAGTAGTGTGGTGAAGGTGTATAGCATCTTTCTATAATGTATGCATATTTTCTGTGAATTACCATGTTTATCCTCCGTGTCTGTGATTCTGAGCAGGGGTTTGTGAGGTGTCTCCTAGGGGTTCGTCATTAAATAAATAAAAAACCTATAATGGCGGATCCCGGGCAGGATAGTACAGTAGGTTCCCGTGCAGACTGCGCATTTAGCAAGATCCCAAACTACACCTCATGTAATTAACAGCTATTCTACCCACGCCAAGGTGTTGTTTGTGATCTTTCTAAATGCGCAGTCACCAACAATGCATTGCCGCTGTGGATGCAGTCGCTCCCCACAATGATTTGCATCTACAGCGGCAATGCATTGCCCCCACCCACATTATACAGCCTGGGATTGGTCAAACAGTTTTGTGAGCAAAGTCTGATGAGTAGGCCTTTCACAAATAAATAATAATAAAAGATTTATTCATTCAGGGTTTACATAAAAAATATTTTGTAGCCGGGGGTGCATTCCAGAAATCAACAAGACCAATTTAAAATATCAGCCAACTTTTTATATTATGACTGCATAATTTGCTAAAGGAATAGGGGACATAATCACCAAGAAGTCTTCTGCCACAATTCACCTTTCCGGTTCTGGAAGACACCTCACAGCCCAATCAAGTCAATGGGCTTTTAAGGCAGCAGGCCACGCTAATCGCCATTGTTTTTGCATTGTATTTCTTTACTTTGAGATCTCCTCTTGCTCTTCCTTTACTTTTTTATTTCATCTTTCATTTAAAGGTAACTCAATGTAGTGCTAACTCAATAGGTGTAACAGGGGACTTATCCCTGTTCAGTAATGTGCCTTTAATCTAGCAGTGTGGTGGTTAACTTCTGGTAGTTAATTACTAAACACCACCTGCCTGATTGAGATGGCTTACAAAAGCCTGTCTGTTCAAACAGGAAGTGAGAACTCTTTAGCTGACACCTGAGCTGAACTTGGAGACACATTTGTTTTGAGCTCTGCCAAAGTTAGCAGAGCTGCTTTCAAGACACAAGGCCCAAATAAGACTTCTAAACCTGGATGCTGATTTTCTGTGCACGCTCCGTGCGGTTCCAGGAGAGCAGAGAAGCTTACTCTACAGCTGATAAACAGATAAGACTTTCATTATTAAGAGACTGCTTAGGCCTTGCCCCCGCTGCATGCTGCAGCGTCCGCTGCGCTCACCAGAGCCCTCCCCGCAACGGCGCCGGGCCCGCTGCGAGGGGGGGGCCGCAGCGCTCGCGCGAGAGCTACTCCTGCTCTCAATAGAATTGAGAGCAGGAACTCGCGTCGAGCGGCTAGGCACGCCCCCCGGCGGTTCAGCCAATGAGGGCGAACCTGCCGGGTGACGTCATGGCCGCGCCCCCGTCACTCCTCCGGCACGCCCCCCCCCGGTCTCTGCTCCTGCAGTGAGCTGCAGACCGGGGAATCGCCGGAACGCGCAGCCGAAAGCGCGGGCGCGCATTAGAGCGCCGTGACCGGGGCCTTAGCCTTATACTGTATCTGCTTATTTTCATGCTATGTTTGGGGCTGGGGAGAAATGCTTGACTAGGGAGATGTGAATTGGTTGCATAGTGTTTTCACTAGAATTACTCCCAAGTGAATGGAAGCTTTGTTCCCCCCCCTGTTTGGATAATTTTCCTGATGAAAAGGAACAGGCACAATAAAGCCTATTATAATTTCACGTTATAAAGCCTCCTAATTGCGTACCTCTGTGAACGTCCGTCCACATATGGTGTCAGAAGTGGGACAAGAGGTGTCCTTGTAGTTAAAAAGGACCGGAGTTTTTATGTGAAATTTTTTGTTATGCTTTTTTGCCTACAAACAGTCTAAACAACTTGGAAAAAAAAAACCCCTCATGCAGCAGAGATCAGATTTAAAGGGACACACACCACTGAAACTTACACTGCACTGAAACCTACAAAACCACAGATGGACTCTTTTCACCAATCCCAAGAGACTGCTGAAGAAGTCAGGGTTCAAGAAGTGAGTCAGCCCTTAAAAAGGGATAGGTTTTTCTTGTTTTCAAAAGTTTCGCTGAAGCAGTGAAAACAGATGGTGACCCACGAGTGGTACTGATTTTGCAAATAAATGTTGCCACACCGCATAGGGCTACCAGCTGTGAATGGAGTATATGCAGAAAAGTGTGAAAATTGATACAAAGACTGTGCTGAAGCAGGGGTATTTTTAGCAAACAAATGCTGAGTGTAAAATTGCCCTATAAAGAAAAAGTTTTTTCAAAGCCAATTGCTGAGTGTTGAGTCCACTGCAAAGAATGTTTTTTTTTCTGCAAGTAAAAAAGTATGCCTATTATCTTGGGAGCAAAACAGACACCCAAAGTGTGAAGTGTGAATGCCATAATACCCAAAGATGAGACTGAAAATTACTGAACTCAGGCAGAAAACCAAATTCTGTTGCTGAAGCGGAGGGATTTCACCTAGCAAATAAATGGTGTATAGCAAATAGACTTTTTTACCTAGCAACTGCACAATCTTGTATACCTGATAAGAGAAAATGCATGCACAGTACTGCTGATATTGAAAAAAAAAAAATTACCCAAGAAAGAAAAATCTACAGATGCCTGTGAGAGCCATGACCTCTACAAGCAAAATATGCCCATCTGTAGGACTATCACAATTGGGGGTTCTAGCAAATACAGTGGCAACAGCTGCAATAGCGCCTCCTGAGGTCAGGAAGAAAATGACACCTGATAGCCTAAAAATGGAGGACAAGATGCAGCGTTCCTGTAATGAACCCTACCCCACTGAAGAGTGGCCCTTCCAGTCCAATAAAGAGGAAGACATCTCTTACGGGGAACCCGAACCGAGTCGCACCCACAAAACACCCCAAGAATGGTGGGGGTGCCTGAACTCGGCACGAACAGAAAAGACCGCTCCCTTTGACGAATATGATCAGCAGGAGACAGAGCGGGATCAGTGGATCACCGAATATTTCCGTCAGCTATTACAGTTGCAAGAAAAGCCGGGTGGATCCAGTGACGCTGCTAAAACTTCAAATGAAGATGGAGACCCCAATATCCCTGAAGGGACAGTGTCATCCAAATCAAAAAGGAAGAAAAAGAAAATCGGTTCTTCACTTACCGTGGAAGTAACAGACACGTCCGCAGATCCTGTGGAGAAAAAGGGGGACCGAGATGCCCTGCAGGCTAGAGAAAATGGAGAATTCGTCCCACGTATAACTAAATATCCAGAGGGCCCAAGGCAGAAGTCGTGTACCCCAAAGAAGTGTCTGTCCGGTGCCAACAGTGAGGAACCCTCAACCAGTCATCCCAGGGAAGTGGAGCCGGAACCAGTGAGTGACGATCCCTTGACCAGCCCTGAAGACGCCCTGAAAATTGCCAGGCATGACTGTGATCTGCTCTGTGAAGAATTGGAAAGGGAAAAAAATAATAATGCTGAGCTACAGAAGACTGTGCTCGCAATTTACTCGGCGGCCAAGACTGAATTGGAGGATCTCAAGACTGAGCTAGATACTGCAAAGGCTACTATTTCCGCCATGGATGTAAAGCAGAGCCAGTCTGACAAAATGGTGGCTACGCTTAAGCGGAAGTATGAGGAGGCACTGAAGCAGATGACAGTCTTCCAGCAAGAGGTTCACACTCTGCGCATAGAGTTGAATGCCTCACGACAGGAGGTCAACAGTGGCCGGATAGAAGTGGACGTAGCTCAGAAAGAGGTTCAGACACTCCACAGAGCACTGGATGCCTCACATCATGAGACCAACAGCTGCCGCAGTTTCCAGAAACTGGAAGTTTCCAGAAAGGAACTACACAGTCTCACTGAGGAGCTGGACATTTCAAGGAAAACTATCCTACATCTTAACTTAGATCTCAAAGTCTCTCAGAAGGAGCTTCAGAACTTAAACCTGGAGATGGAAGTCTCACGCCAGGAGACAGCCCGCCTCCAAGCAGATGTGCAAAAATGGAAGGTGGACTGCAAGGAAGCCCTGAATAGTACAGAGACTGAAAAAAGAGAAAATTTAAGATTAAAAAAAGAAAATTCTGAGTTGACAGAATACGTCAAGGGAAAGAATGAAAAGCTGCAGGCTGCTAAAGAGGTACAAGCGCTGCAGGAACGTCTGAATACCCAGTACGTCCCCAAAGAGCAGTATGAGGAGCTAAAGGCCACGCTGCAGGTCTTCAGAGCATCATTGGAGGCGGAGCTTCGATACCAGGTGACTCTGTATGAGAGGGAGCGTGAGAAGGCTCAGAAACTGGAGCAAGAGCTGGAGAGACAGAGAGACTGTTCCATTCCCTTGAGTCAGTACACCAAGGAGAAAACAGATGCAGTGGCAACCTTGACGACAAAAATTACAGAGCTCCAGAATATGAAGGAGACTCTGATACAGATTCCTCCGATACGGAAAAAGGTATTGGCACTGCCCAAGCACCAGTATCCCACAGTAACTAATGCCCGTGAGGACAAGGGTACAGTGAGAGTTGGGGACTCCACGCAACTTCAAAACAAAAATACGAAGTTTGAGCCACCAAAGAAAGCACTAGCCAAACCTACAGCTGCCCAACAGGCAACAAACAGAGGTAGGAGTGCAGAATCCTTAGCTGAAGAAGCTGAACTGGTGACTCCGTGGTGTGGAGAAGCTGCCGAAAGACCGCTTCAAGAGCAGAAAACTCCAAGGGCTAGTCCTAACTGCTCTACAACTGTTGCCATACACTTTGTCTACAAAAAGAGGAGTGCCCGACGCAACAGAAATCTCAAGACCGCGCAAGCAATAAGAAGACTTTACGTGGAAAAAGTCCTCCTCGAGCGACTGAGGAGTGCTGATCTCAAGCACCTTCGGGAGGAGACAAAAATAAACTGGAGAAAGGGCTCCAATCCCAGCAGGACAGAAGGTTCTCTTCCTCCATCCACTCTCATTCAAGTCACAGAAAGATCTCGAATGAGAGTGGAAGGATGGGCTTTGGTCGTGGTAAGCCCGAGCTTCCCACAAACAGGGGAGGTATGTAACAGGGGACTTATCCCTGTTCAGTAATGTGCCTTTAATCTAGCAGTGTGGTGGTTAACTTCTGGTAGTTAATTACTAAACACCACCTGCCTGATTGAGAATGCTTACAAAAGCCTGTCTGTTCAAACAGGAAGTGAGAACTCTTTAGCTGACACCTGAGCTGAACTTGGAGACACACTTGTTTTGAGCTCTGCCAAAGTTAGCAGAGCTGCTTTCAAGACACAAGGCCCAAATAAGACTTCTAAACCTGGATGCTGATTTTCTGTGCACGCTCTGTGCGGTTCCAGGAGAGCAGAGAAGCTTACTCTACAGCTGATAAACAGATAAGACTTTCATTATTAAGAGACTGCTTATACTGTATCTGCTTATTTTCATGCTATGTTTGGGGCTGGGGAGAAATGCTTGACTAGGGAGATGTGAATTGGTTGCATAGTGTTTTCACTAGAATTACTCCCAAGTGAATGGAAGCTTTGTTCCCCCCCCTGTGTTTGGATAATTTTCCTGATGAAAAGGAACAGGCACAATAAAGCCTATTATAATTTCACGTTATAAAGCCTCCTAATTGCGTACCTCTGTGAACGTCCGTCCACAATGGGACTATGGATAGGGAGGTTAAAATGGAGCTCTCGCCCCAGAGAGCCCAGTGCTGGATTTTTATCACTTCAAATCATTAAAAAAAAAAAAAATAAAAAAAAAAGGGCGCATGCGCGACTGCGGACTGAATGGCTGCTTGAACATTCAGCTCCGCTCCCAGCCGGCACTAAAAAATCAATAAATGCGCTAAAACCTCACCAAATCTAAAGAAAATTGCCCACATAGCCCGCTGATACCCCCAAGATGTCAAAGGGAACAAGATCAAAACGCCCCTCCACAGTGATGACGGACTATTATAGCAAGGGGGATCAGCCACGCGCCCGCAGCCAAGAGGGCCTCCCGCTAAGCGGCTCCGACTCGGAGGGAGAGGGGGAGAATGATAACGGCAACAGAATTATGCGGAGACGCGACATGCAGGAATTCTGCGCGGACATTAAGAGATGCCTGCAAGCCGAGATGGCGTCCCTAAGAGCAGACATAAGCAGTATAGGGTCCAGAACTGACTCCTTGGAAAGGAAACTGGACACTACGGTGAAAGCACTCCATAGAACAGATAAACAATTGGCCCAAGTAAAGGACACTATCCAGGACATTCTAGATAAGCAGGAAGACTCCGAAAATCGGGAGAGAAGAAATAATATGAGGATACGGGGGGTCCCAGAAGAGGAGACCGACCCAGAAGATTTCATGGCCCGGTGGCTGACCCAGCTGATGCCGGACAAAACGTCCCAGGAGCTGCACCTGGATCGCTGCCACAGGGCCCTGAGATCCAGGCCACAACCGGGAGACCCCCCGCGGGATATCATCGCCCGCTTCCATTTCTTCAGAATAAAAGAACTGTTTGCCCAGCTGACCCGCAATAACCCGTCCTTTGAGTCACACAAGATCCAAGTTTTCCAGGACATTTCCCCCACCACGTTGCTGAAAAGAAAGCAACTTACCCCAATCACCAGGATCCTCAGGGACGAAGGGGTTAAATACCGCTGGATCTTCCCTTTCGGGCTCCTGGTGTCCAGAAATGGGGCATCCACCACAATAAAGAAAGCTGAGGATGGAGGAGCCTTTCTTACAAAACTGGGCTTGCAAGATAAAATCACGGAGGAAGTGGCGGGAAACAGAGCAGCCCCAGATCCAACATGGCGGGAAGCAGGAAGAACCAACAAAAACAACCAAGCCCGCAGCCCACGGTAAATGGCCAAATAAAGAATTAATGTTCCTCCACAGTTACAGTTGACCCCACCTCTTAGTTAGCCAAAGATGCCCACGAAAACCCCACCAGGAGCCCTCTCATGGCTGCACACCCCCCCCCCCCCCCACGGCATTCGCATCGCAACCCAGCAGAGACAAGGTCCTGATCTCCCACAGCATCACTGCACCACTTGCCTGTACCCCCGACGGCAGCAGAAGAGGAATAGCGGCCATCTTGGACCAGCTCCGGAGCCCAACTGAGAAGGGGCGGCAGCAGATGACGTCAGCAGGAAGGAGGCAGCGCCTCACGCGAGAGGTACGCGATCGAGGCGCCACATCTAAGATGGCGGCGGTCGTACCAAACCGGAAGAGGCGGGAGCAAGAACAGGATCCCGGAAGCGGCCCAGCAATCCAGCATCACAAGGCACCGAAGGGAGAGTGTGGACAACAGTAGCACAACACACACTAACAGAGCGGCGCAGGGGGATTAAGATACAGGGCCCCGCAAGGTAAAGCAGGGAGCTAGAGCGGAGGGCAGCAGAAAGTGGAAGGAGCCTGCTGAGGGGAGGAGGAGGAGGGGGGAGGGAGCAGGGGGGGAGGGAGGTAAAAGTTGGAGGGCACACAGAAGCAACAGACAACAACGGAATACCTGTAAGTTAGGAAGTGGAGATGCCAATGTAGAAACCTGCAAAGGGAGCGACAACATAGGCACGAGAGGGGAGATGGGGAGGTTCAGAGATAGGTCCAGACGGACAGATACCTCTGGGGGGCAATTAAGCTAAGAGCAGCTAATTTGAACTAAATTAAAGCTTTGAACTAAAAGGGAAGGGATTATACCTACAGGATGTAGCAGATAGCTTAAGCTCAGCAGGCAATATGAAGGGCGTCACAAATATAGAGGAAAAGGGGTCAAGTTGTGGAAAGTTATGATTACATGGTCAGTTTTGGGTTTGTTCTCACATTAGAGGTTTTACGCAGACTATCTCACATGCGAACTTTAACGAGATCCAAGTTAGGACTAATAAAGTTGATATTTAGACGGCTGGGACGGCGGTCCTATAGTCGCCGTGTGTGTCTACCCTCGGGCTGGGGCAGCTGCCCTAGAACCTGAGGAAGCCCTGGGGAAGAGGTGGGGTGACACGGCCCTCTGGAGAAAGAAGGAGATGGAGGGCGTGCTCCAGAGACCCACCGACCCACAGGCAAGGGAGAGAAAGTGGTACTATGCCGCTGACCACTCTCCCAAGTTGATATGTGTTTTATATGTGTTCTTTTTCTTCCCTCATGTATCCCACGTACCTATTGTGTCTACCCTCCCCCACACTGTCTCCTTCACAAGTGGTCCACCGCCGAAGCCCCGCACAGAGCTGAGTACTGCAGAGGTACAGAAGCAGCACCGTAGCGGTTCGATACACCCAAGAGCAACACTAAGAATACAAGGTCAGTACCCCGCACCAACATGCCTCTAACATTTATATCCCACAATACTAAGGGACTAAACTCCCCATGCAAACGAAGGATAGCTCTTACTGATTACAAAAAAAAGGGAGCAGATTTCATCCTTCTCCAGGAAACGCATTTCAGTACCACTAGCGCTCCCAAATACTTCGATAAACAATATAACCAAGTATTCCTATCCTCCGCCCTAGAAAAGAAGCGGGGTGTAGCAATCCTAGTTCATAATAGGGTAGGCCTAATAGTAAATAAAGTAAAGAAGGACCGAGAGGGCAGGTTTCTGATGCTCGTAGGATCCATAAATGCAGTACCCATAACAATAGCCACGCTGTATGCCCCTAATACCCATGAGGCAGAATTCTTTAAGAAGACATTCGGCGTCATAAAAAAATTCAATGAAGGAGCCTTAATCCTAGGGGGGGACTTCAACGTGGCTATGAACATAACTCTGGATCGCTCAGGGCCTCACAAACACAAAGCCAATCCCAGATCTTCCGCGCTAGAGCAAGAATTAAAAGACCTCCAGCTAGTGGACGCATGGCGAGAAACCCACCCACTAGAAAAACTTTACACCTTCTACTCACACCCACACGACTCATTTAGCAGAATCGATTACTTCTTTGTGTCTAGTAGACTGGTCTCCGCGGTCACCCATACGGAGATCCATGATATTTCATGGTCAGACCACGCACCGATCGAGCTAAGGTGCACGCAGATAGGGCTGGAAAGGCCAAGAGCAAACTGGAAACTAAATGACTCCCTTCTAAAGATCCCAGACCTTGAGAGAAAGATCAAAGAGGAGATTAAAAACTTCTTCAGAGAGAATAAAGATAGCGTTGACTCACATATAACCCTTTGGGAGGCACATAAAGCAACACTGAGGGGGGTTTTGATTAGCATGGGAGCCCGCAAGAAAAAAGAGCGCAACGCAAAAATTATTAAGGTGCAAGCAGATCTAAAGCAGCACTGGGAACAACATAGAAGGTTACCCAATGCAGCGACCCTGCAACAAATAAAGGACACCCAGATTAAACTAAACCTTCTGCTCACTTCCCAGGCTGAGAAAGCGTTAAGTTGGTCAAAGAGAAGATTCTTCGAGAAAGCAAACAAACCAGATACCTTACTAGCCAATATGATTAATTCCAAAACACGCAATTATAATATTCAAGCGTTACGGCGAGAATCAGGGGAAATTACCGCCAACCCCAAGCAAATTGTAAGGGAATTCAAAGACTTCTACGCAAAACTATACGACGGAGACAAAGTAGCTAGATCTCCAGCGAACAAGGAGGCCCTGGTGAATTTTCTGGATAGCTCAAATATACCCTGCTTGAGCGGGGTGGACAGAGAGGTGATGGGTAGAGATTTTACAATGGAGGAAATATCGGAGGTTATGAAAAACCTGAAACCCTCTAAAGCCCCGGGCCCCGACGGGTACTCGAACCTTTACTACAAAAAATTTAGAAAACAACTAGCCCCTTATCTACTCCGTATGTTCAACCAAGTGCTGAACGGCTCCCAGTTCCCAAGCCAAATGCTCCAAGCGTCCATCTCAGTAATACACAAGACAGGGAAAGACCCACAGGACTGTAAAAGCTATAGACCTATATCCCTAATTAATTAGGACATCAAAATTTACTCTAAATTGTTGGCCAATAGATTGAGTCTTATCCTACCCAGACTGGTGCACCCAGATCAAGTCGGGTTTATCCAGGGTCGGCAAGCTTCAGATAATACCCGACGGATTATTGATCTGATAGAAATAGCCAATCATAAAGACATACCAGTTATGGCGCTCAGTCTGGATGCGGAAAAAGCGTTTGACAGGATAGACTGGCCATACTTGGAAGCCACGCTTGGAGCGTTCGGAATGGGTGACAAAGTAACAAAAGCTATATTTGCGCTATATTCGACCCCGTCGGCTAGGGTTACCCACCAGGGATTCGCTTCAGAACCCTTCCAAATTAAGAGTGGTACGCGACAGGGATGCCCGCTCTCCCCCCTCCTCTTTGCATTGTGTATGGAGCCGCTGGCGGCTCAGATACGGGATAGTAAAGACATCTCAGGTATTGCCATCGGAAACCAGACGCATAAGGTGGCACTCTATGCGGATGATGTATTCCTGACAATATCCAGGCCCCTCACCTCCTTGCCAAACCTGCTCGATCTGCTGGGACGTTTCAATAGGGTCTCCGGGTTCAAAATCAATCAGAGCAAATCGGAGGCTATTAACATAAACCTCCCTAAACACGTAGAAAAACTAATTGCCCTTAACTTCAATTTCCGCTGGCAAAAACAGCAAATTAAATATTTGGGGGTCAATATCACGCGGACATATAATACAATTGGCCAAGCTAACTACCCGCGGCTGATACGGACCCTGAGAGAGGATCTCCATAGGTGGGCCAAAAATAAAATCTCATGGATTGGCAAAATCCACTGCGTAAAAATGAACTTGCTCCCTCGCCTCTTGTATCTCTTTCAAACACTCCCAGTGCCGTTAAGTTTGAAGGAAACTCTCTCCCTCCAAACTGAGATAGATAAGTTTATCTGGGGAGGCAAAAAGGCGAGAGTGAGCAAACAGATAATGCGCACACAAACGGGGGCGGGAGGGCTAGCGGTACCTTGTTTGTTGTCATACTATCGAGCGGCCCAATTATGTCAAATTGTGCAATGGCACACTAACCCCGACTCTAAAAGGTGGGTCGCGTTGGAACAAGAGGCATGTTCCCCATTGGAACTAGAGCACCTGATTTGGTACCCTAAGAAGGTGCGCAATAGCACCAAACTGCCGCTATCCTCAATGACCAACTCGCTATTAATCTGGGAAAGCACAAGGCTCAAATATGGCCTGACCAGCAGGGCATCGGGCATGACACCAATTTGGAATAACCCCCTCTTTGCTCCGGGCCAGTCCAGCACAGAATTCTCTATCTGGAAACAAAATAACATAAAGCGATTGATTGATCTGGAGGGAAGACAAGGAATAAAAATCTTCGAAATAGTCAAATCAGACTTCCATATCCCCAATGCCGAGCTCTTTAGGTACCTCCAGATCAGGGCGTTCTATCAAAAAGTGCAGCCAAAATCCCCTATGACAAATTTCGAAAAGCTCTGTCGATCAGGGACATCCACGGTGAGACTCACATCGCAGATGTATAAAGAAGTGACCGGTTCTAGCACGACGGTAAAGGACAAAACCAGATATATGACCCAATGGGAAACAGACCTAGGAGAGGAGTTGGAGGTAGAGGACTGGACAAGGATAGTGACGGCAACCTCCAAAAGTTCAATGTGCACGACCTTAAGGGAGAACGCATATAAAGTAATGATGCGCTGGTATCACACTCCCACAAAATTAGCTAAATTTCTGCCCAGTTACTCCCCATTGTGTCCACGACAATGTGGACAGCAGGCAGATTTGTTGCACATGCTGTGGTCCTGCCCCAAAATCGTCCCAGTCTGGGACTCAATTAAAGACTGGTTGAACATTATCACAGGTAAACCCGTCCCATTAGATCCATGGCTGTTCCTCCTGAACAGACCAGCAGTCGGGTTCACTAAAGGAGAAAATAAGTTGATAGCTCACTTTGCTATGGCGATGAGGGGGGAGACTGCAGCACGCTGGAAACAGAACATAATTCCCTCAATCCCAAATATTAGACATAGAATTTGGACGGTATGCCAGATGGAAATGCTGACAAGCTTGGTAAATGACACTGGCGAAAATTTTGAAAAAGTCTGGGCACCATGGTTAGCCCAGAAAGAAATCCAGGGAGTGGAGAGGACCTCAATATGGCTGTGATAGAGACAAATGCGTTCTCCCGTGAGGAAGTGCTCAACGGTAGAACCCGTACCACACTTAGACGCACGCAGCGCCCCCTCCCCGCCCCCCCCCCCCCCACTCCAAAACCCCGCCGGCCCCAAGTGGGACCCAAAAGAAAATGAGAGAGACAAACTAGTCAAAAGTTAGAGGTCCTACGGGGTATGCACAAAGTCCTCAGATGCAGAAAACCAGCATGAGAGAGGCAGAGGCGGAATCATGGAAGGAGACCCCCCGAACTCCCCCCCCCTCCCTCTTTCTCTTCTTCTCCCCCTCTTTTTGTCTGTCTCTCCCCTCCGACTCCTGGCCGGAGTCCCCCCCCCCCTGTCTGTCTGTCCGTCTACCCCGTATGTCCAAAACCCTCTACCCAATTACAAAGTCGAATGTCACATGCAGTAAGCTGATACTGTTTGTTCTTATAAACCTTTTTACTGTATGCATATTATGTACTGAACAAAACAATAAAAAATATAAGTTGAAAAAAAAAAAAAAAAAAAAAAAGAACAAGATATTAACATATGTGTTTAACTCATACAGGCTTCTGGAGAATTGCTGTTGTAGAGGTGGCTTCCAGAACCAGATGTCTTATGACAGAACTTGGTAAGGGTAAGTTATGGTTCCCCCGCCTACGGTAAAGTAGAATTTTGATCCAACTCTGCTCTTATGTGAACCTGAAAATCCGAGCCTTTGTTTGTAGCCTTGAATTATATTTTTAATGTTGAATTTTTGAAGTGGCACCTAGTACATTTTCATAGGACAAATCTCTATCATGGAGACGGAAGTGCGTAACGGAAGTGACGTAATTGGATTGGGTTGGCCGCATATGCGCAGAAGTGGCCGAGTAGCCAGCGCATGCGTAGAAATGGCCTGCGCATAAGCAGAAGCTGAAGCATCGGTTTGCATGCCATTAAAAATGCAGTACTTTTTGACATGTTTATGATATACATTTAGGGTGAGCAGATTTATTAAACTAATAATCAGGACACATTAAAAAAAAAAATGTATAAACAAATGACATCGCCAACTGCGTTTTATGTCTCTCCGCTCCGCTCTGTCCTCCCTTCTCGCGCACACACCCCATTCTCTTTCCTCCCATCCCTCCATTCTCCCCCCAACACTCCCATTCTCATTCCCCCCATATCCCTCCATTCTCGTTCCACCCTTCCCATTCTCTCTCCCCCATTCTGGGTGTATCTCTCTGCCATTCTGGGTGTGTCTCTCCCCATTCTGGGTGTGTCTCTGCCCATTCTGGGTGTGTCTCTCCCCCACGCTGGGTGTGTGTCTCTCCCCATTCTGGGTGTGTCTCTGCCCATTCTGGGTGTGTGTCTCTCCCCCACGCTGGGTGTGTCTCCCCCCCACGCTGGGTGTGTGTCTCCCCCCCACGCTGGGTGTGTGTCTCCCCCCCACGCTGGGTGTGTGTCTCCCCCCCACGCTGGGTGTGTGTCTCTCCCCCACGCTGGGTGTGTGTCTCTCCCCCACGCTGGGTGTGTGTCTCTCCCCCACGCTGGGTGTGTGTCTCTCTCCCTATGCTGTGTCTCTCTCTCTCTCCCCCCATTGTGTGCGTCTCGGCCCCCCCACATTCTGGACCCTACCTGTCACTGGAACATGGGTGCGGGGTTACCCATCTTAAGCCCTGGCAGCAGACACCGGTGCTGGGGCTCTGCTGAAGCTAACCCCACCCCCACCCTCTGCAGCTCAGACCAGGCCTCCGCTCTCCTCCCTGCTGGCATTCTCGCTCTCTGCTGCCCCCCTTGGTCAAAACCGGGACAGTCAGAAAAAAAGGGCCATTTTGAAGAATGTCAGTCAGCCGCGACAGACCCGGCTAAACCGGGACATCTGGTCACCCTATATACATTATGTATGCTAAAAGAAAATAAATTGAGAACCCCTTTATAAATACCCTACTTTTGTTTGGACATTTGTAATGCTCCATGCCAATGTATACATTACATATGCATCTGAAAAGTGCTTTGATTTGTGGTCTAACAAGTGTAATGCATGAAGCTTACGTGCAAAATATTCATAACTAATAGTGTTTTAAAACACTGGGGAGACGGGGGGGGGAGGGGAGGGTATGGGAAATCAAGACTGCTTTCAGAAATTCAGCCTCAATCTTCTGTGAGAAGTTAGTACTTTGAAGTACTACAGTAGTTTATTTAAGAACAAAAAGAGAACAGCTGTATATTACAAGTTTTTTTTTCTTTAACAAATGCTTTTACTTCATGAAGGTAAACATTTACATCACCTTTTATGCCAACAGTAACATAACATCTTAAGCACTTATTTGGTTGTGTTTTTAGGCACTTTTTAAATAATATATATATAAATATATATATATCTTTTACAAAACAGAGCTGGAGTTACACAATGAAACAAACATCAGGCTTACTGTAGCCTTTTTCAACTGGAATGTCTTTCCACCCCCTGATCCAATAATAAGCTGCACCCTATACATCAGCAATAGAACCGTGGTGCAAAACTATTACTGCTTCTTCTGTAAACAGATCACATTCCGTGAGCAGTAGAAATCGCAACCTTTAATACCTAGGAGGCTGACGCAGGGAGCCTGTGTGATTGGCCAGCATCCAGTATCTGTCCCGTAAAATAAAGGCTGCTGACTTGGGCTGGCGCTGCCGGGTGAAGATGCCCTTCTTGTTGCCAACAACACGAGTAATCGCTGAGGAGGGAGAATAAGGATGGATCATGTTCACTATGACATATTCCAAATCACAGCAGACATTACCCACACAGTCTTAACAGAAAATGAAAGCTTATGTCGAGCAAATGGTCGTAGAACCTTGTTCAAATTCCAGTGCACATCTTCAGTAAGGGACGTTTACTCTTTGTCCATGTAATCTATTATACATGTAACATTCTGATACACACACACACACACGCCTAAAAAAATTGAAATAGCCATCGTCATGGATTTTATGTCCATGGAAATCCCATGGTTAGGAGGCAGATTAGCATCAGTTGTTGACCCTATGTGGCGATAGTTATCTGATGCATAATAAGGAACTGCTAGAGAGAACAGCAGAGCATTTCCCCTGGACAGCTCTGTTTGTGGATAGATCTTTAACAAACTCCGTCTTCAATGAGTATTCTCTTACTGCTCTGTGTAGCATTAACACAGCTTGTGAGTTTGTAACAGGACTTACATTGCGACGTCATAAAATCGGCAAAGTTCCAAATCAGTTCTCCAATCACATACTTCTTCCTCTTCTCATCAAACACGGAGTGATACTTCTGTAACACGATGCCTTGGTATTCCTCGGTGAACATTAACGGGGGGTCCTGCAGCAAAAAGCAAATGAGTGCATTTCTGTTGACATGTAGCTTTTGATACAGACTAGAATTACTTCATGTGATTATTAGGTATACAGTATATGGTGTGTGATAGGAGTCGTCGAAATGTTCCTCATTCAGGATAGTCTGTGATTTTCATCGTTAGACCTTGAGGCACTCTAGGTATATACTTCTAACTTATTGCAGAAGGCTGGTGTGGTCAAGTAAGTTGCTTCCTTGTTCCCGTTCATATTGTAAATGGCGAAACTATGAAGTAATACGGAATAACTGCAGGAGTATAGATACTTCCAGAAGTAGCCAATGATATTAACCTGTTGACGTGATACATTAATTAGTGTTACCAACACAAGCTTTACTGCACGTGTCATTGGAAACCACGGTAATGCATGCAAAATTTACAGCGTCATTTTTTTGCAGTATTCTGTGTTAATGGTGGGAATAATGGTTTAGATAAACAGGTCTGTGTTAAGGGGAGAAGAGAAAAAGAGGGAACTCAAAGCAGCAGAGGTTCCAAGAAGTCAACTGATGAGGCTGAGGCATAAAAAAAAAAGCATTAGGTATACAGTACTCATTACATTAATAAGTACAATGAATCTTTATTAGTGGTTTGCAACATTTTCTTGCACAGAGTAACAACATCTCTATATGGTGGGGGCTGGTATAAGTTAAAAGCCACATAACACAATGTATTTACGGGTTTTCAGCATTCAAAAGTGGCTTTACACACACACACACACACACACACACACACACACACACACACACACACACACACACACACACACACACACACACACACACACACACACACACACACACACACACACACACACACACACACACACACGTCAGTGGATCTATCGACCAGCACGGAACTATCTGAAGTACGGTGCCAGTTTTAACCCCCTTGGCATTTCCGCCCTGTTCTCTGCGCCTTAGAAATGGAAAACTTTTTGGGACTTATAACTGATATTGCTCATATTCGACCCTGCGAAGCTGCTCATAACAAAACTGCTATTTGCAGTACCGATATGTCTATGAAAAAACCTGCAAGTGCAGAGAAGGGGTCAGAGGACACAGGAAGACGTAGCTGGTTTAGGTGGAGAATGAGAGACCCCATGCAAAGGAAAACACCAGTTCAGTAGGCACACAAGTCACATCTCCTGAGCATACACAAGGGGCAGGGATAAAATTACAAACATGATTCTGGACCAATAACCAGTCTGAAATGTGAAATTTGGAGGAGACAGGAAGATATTAGGGAGGTAGGAGCTCCCTACAAGCCTAATGCACACAGAGAGTCCCTCCTACAGAGCAGAAGCCACAGTCACCTTTTCATCACACCGCACATAGTCACAGTGAGCCGAGTAAAACTGCTACAGCCTGCTGCATTGACCCAGTGCTCCGAGTAACCAATGCTTTCACATGGTGAAGAAACTACGGAAGCGACCTCTTCTTTCCACCAAAAACTCCACAGAATTAGCATTTCAAGCAGTTTGTGATGGCTACATCCCATCACCAAGCTGTAAGTACAGACTGCAGTCTCACTACAGACAGAGAACACACACAGCACTGCTGACATTCCCCATTCTGCATCTATACAGGAGGACATCACAGCCCTCACCCCTGGACTAAGGTCCTTAACAGGAGGTGAGTAAAGAATGAAAGTTGCATACAGTTTATCCCAAGAGTCTTTGTTGTGCCAAGGGTAACAATTAGCACCATTGTGGATTGCAAAAATTTAAAAATGCAAATATACACCATCACACCATATATTCCTTGCTTGCCAACTGCCATCCAACAAGACGTAAATTGGGATGAATTGAGGATGGAGGTATTGGTTAAAAGGTGTAATTATAAGGTTTTTTTTTGTCCTCATACTGCATTTAGTAAATGTTACAAGAGTTTGCGTAGAACTGTACTTTATTGTGAACGTATAATATATGTGGTAACATTATACTGAGAGGTTCTAATCTAGTTCCTGGGGGAGGGTTCTGTGCACACGGCCCTCTTAGGTGGAAGCACAGCTGTAGCGCCACTCGTATTAATAAATGAAGGAATTAAACTATTCGTAGCACTACTCTACTAGTTAGTGACCAAATTATTTCATAAGAATAAGTGCGTACATCGTGCAAAAAATTTAAACATACATAAAAAATATATAACGTGAAAGTATGCAATGTATAATTCACAGCTACAGAAACACAAATATTGGCATTCACAAAATCAACTGGTGCAGCACTTAAAGTCCACCATCCACTGGAGGTAAGCAACAAGTCCAGAAAAGTTCCAAACCATGCTCTCCCTGCTAGTTAAAATGAACTGACATACAGACAAACTCACATATAACAAATATGGTAGAAATAGTAACGGACTCGCCGGTAGTCAAAGGATTTTGCGTGTCGCGTAACGTCAGTGGCACGTGAGTGGTTCAGCCAATGAGGGCGAACTGCTCACGGCCACGTCTCCGCCATGCGCCCCGGTCGCCCCCTCGTCTCCTGCACTATAAGCAGGAATCGCTATTAGAACGGAACAGCTGACGTCACACGGTCGTGTAGACGGTCGCATAGCCAGCACTATAAGTGCAGCCTTAGATGTTCTTTTTAAGCATTTAGCAGTGTTAGGAGTCTCTCCTGCACAGAGACTCCCGGGTCACTACAGCTGCAGACGCGGCTTCCCCACAGTGCTTCCTGATATCGTGCAATCCTGTGACATCAATGGGGGCAGGGAAACGTCCTCCAGTCACTCAGCCGTCTCTCCACTCCTCCCACACGTTTCGCCAGAATTACTCGACTTCATCAGATAATGGAGCCTGTGTCCTAGTCTGTCTCTTAAATATTCTTGGACACTATTGAAATAGGGTTACTCCCAATTAATTGGAAATCGTATTCCCATTATAAGCAACTGCTGCATGGCACTTGAAATGGAAATCGTGACATACAATGAACCAAACAACAACAATATCATTAACTTTCTAATTAAATAAATCTATTCTTTACATTTTTAATACACATGTAATTAAACATAATTAAAAAGGATCTATGCATATATCCATACATATAATAGCCATTATTACTAATGGATAAGGGTTTTGTCATTAACCCACTAATAACCCATATTATAACCCAATAACCATAAATCAGTAGGCATGCTATATATTGTAACTTTTTAAATTGTGACATTGTACTAGAGATACATTTCTCGATGTGTTCCCATTGGGGTATATATGCTTTTAGAATGTATATTTTATATGGATGTACTTTTTAGTTAATCACTGTGATAATCAATCAATATTGAATATGCTTATTTGAGAAATTCTGACAACCTCGTGGTACATAAGATCTAGTTTTTAATAAATTGTTTGGTCAATTTACTGATGGTTATTAGTGGGTTTCTTACAAATCCTTTATCAATTAGTGTAATATTATAAGTAAAAAGTATCTATGCATAAAGCCATACATATATGTATAATTACATATACAAATTTAAATAGAGTACATTTATTTAATTAGGAAGTTAATCATATTATTGTGGTTTGGTTCATTGTATATCAATATTTGCATTTCAGGTACAATGCTGCAGTTGCTTATAATGGGAATAAGATTTCCAATTAATTGGGAGTAACCCTATTTCAATTGAGTTCAAGACTATTTAAGAGACAGACAAGGACACAGACTCCATTCTGTCATTCTGTCAAAACACATAGGAGTAGAGACAACTGAGTGACTGGAGGACGTTTCCCTGCCCCCATTGATGTCACAGGAGTGCACGATATCAGGAAGCACTGAGTGCGCATATACACGCCGACGGAGCATCTCGGCAAGGAGGTCGGAGAACGGATTCCAATCTGTACGGTGGGGAAGCCACGTCTGCAGCTGGAGCGACCCGAGAGTATCTGTGCAGGAGAGCGCTCGAGGGGAGAGCTGAAGGAGAGACTCCTAAACACTGCTAAATGCCTAAAAAGAACATCTAAAATGTGAGTGCGGCCATTGAATGTTTCTGAATACATTTTTAACATTTGAAACAACTTGCAGTATTGTTTGTTTTGGTTTTCTTCTCGTCCCTTTACTATTTCTACCATATTTGTTACCTCTGAGTTTGTCTGTATGTCAGTTCATTTTATCTAGCAGGGAGCGCACTCTTTTTTTGAACTTTTTCAGGGAGGAGCCAGACTTTGTTACAAAGCGGACTCAGACCCCCGTCCATTTTTCATTACCACCACAGCGCCCGGACAGGGGTTACAGAGTGCCCAAAACCTTAGCTGGAGGCCACAACTTATAAACTAAAACATTAAAGTATGGTACATAGCTAACGTGATTATCAGGTACTGGAATACATGGGAGGATTGTGGGGGTTGTTCCGGAACTGAAAAAAAAAATTGAATTGATAAGCTGATGAAAATCATAGAATAGGTTCTAATTGAAGATAGGACGATTTTAGGCCTAAATAATAAAGATGTTATATTGTCTATATACATATATATTCAGCATGTACAGTAACCAGTTAAAATAAGTAATTTAGTATTAAGTTAGAAATTATATTGGAAAATTATTAGCTGCCTCTGCAAAGATAAGAAGATAAATCAGCAGGTGTAGAAATGTTTTATGTGATTTTAGAAACTTGGTATGTTTAACGTCTGCTGAGATTAATAGTATATGGTCTTGAGTTTGGAATTTGGAGTTTTGAAATCAATGGTTAGTTAAATAGTTAGTAAGACAATACAACAGAGATCGGTCTTAAAAGATTAGGAACATAGTTAATTCTATAGTTACTTAGTGACAGAACAAAGAGTGTTTTCTAAATCAAAGTCAATATTGCTAAATGAAGAAACCGTGTTCTAATGTTGATGATTGACTAAGAAGATTGGGCTGACACTGAGAAACACAGGTGATTGCTACAGTATGTTAAGACTGCTTGAGGAAAATGTATAAAGATTGTATTTGGATTTATAGCATTCAGAATCATTTCACATCACCGAGCTAAGAATAACCAAGCACAGGATTCTCCACTCAATAACTAAATTCTATGTGCCTGAATGATGCAACTGAATGAAATGATGCTGCAAAATATGTTTTCTATTGTCTCTGAATAATTGAGAAAATAACCGGGCCGTGGACTATTTGATGTATGTATGTATGTATGTATTTATATAGCGCCATTAATGTACAGAGCGCTTCACAGCAGTAATATACGTGACAATCATATAACAAATAATATAAATAACACAAAGGGGAGAAGTGCTTCAGACATAAAAGGAACATTTAGGAAAAGGAGCAGTGGTGGGATTCAGCCGGTTCGTGCGAACCTGTTCCTAGGATTTCTGACGTTCGCCGAACCGGTGCTTAAAAGGCGGCAGGGGGAGATTATATGCGGTGGCGCGGGAGATGGTATGCGGCACCGGGCTGAAGGTATTAGCCGGTAACATAATCATTTGAGTGAGAGTCAGAGCAGACTGCAGGGGAGGTGCGCCATCTAGCTGTCTTACCCGGAACTTCCTGTCTGTTGGTATAGAGCGCTCCTCTCCCCGTGCTGCTCCTGCTCTGACTCAAGACATTCTACTACCGGCTAATTCTTTAAGCCGGGGGAGCCCTGCCTGTGCCTGTGTCCACCAAGGTATGCATGGAAGGGAGGACTGGGAGAGTGGTGAGGGGGGCTGGGAGAGATGTGAGGGGGGCTGGGAGAGATGTGAGGGGGGCTGGGAGAGTTGTGAGGGGGGCTGGGAGAGATGTGAGGGGGGGCTGGGAGAGTTGTGAGGGGGGCTGGGAGAGTTGTGAGGGGGCTGGGAGAGATGTGAGGGGGGCTGGGAGAGTTGTGAGGGGGGCTGGGAGAGTTGTGAGGGGGGCTGGGAGAGTTGTGAGGGGGGCTGGGAGAGATGTGAGGGGGGCTGGGAGAGTTGTGAGGGGGGCTGGGAGAGTTGTGAGGGGGGCTGGGAGAGTTGTGAGGGGGGCTGGGAGAGTTGTGAGGGGGGCTGGGAGAGTTGTGAGGGGGGCTGGGAGAGTTGTGAGGGGGCTGGGAGAGATGTGAGGGGGGCTGGGAGAGTTGTGAGGGGGGCTGGGAGAGTTGTGAGGGGGGCTGGGAGAGTTGTGAGGGGGGCTGGGAGAGATGTGAGGGGGGCTGGGAGAGTTGTGAGGGGGGCTGGGAGAGTTGTGAGGGGGGCTGGGAGAGTTGTGAGGGGGGCTGGGAGAGTTGTGAGGGGGGCTGGGAGAGTTGTGAGGGGGGCTGGGAGAGTTGTGAGGGGGGCTGGGAGAGTTGTGAGGGGGGCTGGGAGAGTTGTGACGGGGGCTGGGAGAGTTGTGAGGGGGGGGCTGGGAGATATGTGACGGGGGGCTGGGAGAGATGTGACGGGGGCTGGGAGAGATGTGACGGGGGGCTGAGAGAGATGTGAGGGGGGCTGGGAGAGTTGTGAGGGGGGCTGGGAGAGATGTGACGGGGGCTGGGAGAGTGGTGAGGGGGGCTGGGAGAGTTGTGAGGGGGGCTGGGAGAGATGTGAGGGGGGCTGGGAGAGTTGTGAGGGGGGCTGGGAGAGTTGTGAGGGGGGCTGGGAGAGTTGTGAGGGGGGCTGGGAGAGTTGTGAGGGGGGCTGGGAGAGTTGTGAGGGGGGCTGGGAGAGTTGTGACGGGGGCTGGGAGAGTTGTGAGGGGGGGGCTGGGAGATATGTGACGGGGGCTGGGAGAGATGTGACGGGGGCTGGGAGAGTTGTGAGGGGGGCTGGGAGAGATGTGACGGGGGCTGGGAGAGATGTGAGGGGGCTGGGAGAGATGTGAGGGGGGCTGGGAGAGTTGTGAGGGGGGCTGGGAGAGATGTGAGGGGGCTGGGAGAGATGTGAGGGGGCTGGGAGAGTGGTGAGGGGGGCTGGGAGAGTTGTGAGGGGGGCTGGGAGAGATGTGAGGGGGGCTGGGAGAGTTGTGAGGGGGGCTGGGAGAGTTGTGAGGGGGGCTGGGAGAGTTGTGAGGGGGGCTGGGAGAGTTGTGAGGGGGCTGGGAGAGATGTGAGGGGGGCTGGGAGAGTTGTGAGGGGGGCTGGGAGAGTTGTGAGGGGGGCTGGGAGAGATGTGAGGGGGGCTGGGAGATATGTGAGGGGGGCTGGGAGAGTTGTGAGGGGGGCTGGGAGAGTTGTGAGGGGGGGGCTGGGAGATATGTGACGGGGGCTGGGAGATATGTGACGGGGGCTGGGAGAGATGTGAAGGGGGCAGGGAGAGATGTGAAGGGGGCAGGGAGAGATGTGAAGGGGGCAGGGAGAGATGTGAAGGGGGCTGGGAGAGATGTGAAGGGGGCAGGGAGAGATGTGAAGGGGGCAGGGAGAGATGTGACGGGGGGGCTGGGAGATATGTGACGGGGGCTGGGAGAGTTGTGAGGGGGGGGCTGGGAGATATGTGACGGGGGCTGGGAGAGTTGTGAGGGGGGCTGGGAGAGTTGTGAGGGGGGGCTGGGAGAGTTGTGAGGGGGGCTGGGAGAGTTGTGGGGGGGGCTGGGAGAGATGTGACGGGGGGGCTGGGAGATATGTGACGGGGGCTGGGAGAGTTGTGAGGGGGGGGCTGGGAGATATGTGACGGGGGCTGGGAGAGTTGTGAGGGGGGCTGGGAGAGTTGTGAGGGGGGGCTGGGAGAGTTGTGAGGGGGGCTGGGAGAGTTGTGAGGGGGGCTGGGAGAGTTGTGAGGGGGGCTGGGAGAGATGTGACGGGGGGCTGGGAGAGATGTGAGGGGGGCTGGGAGAGTTGTGACGGGGGCTGGGAGAGATGTGACGGGGGCTGGGAGAGATGTGACGGGGGCTGGGAGAGTTGTGAGGGGGGCTGGGAGAGATGTGACGGGGGCTGGGAGAGATGTGAGGGGGGCTGGGAGAGATGTGAGGGGGGCTGGGAGAGATGTGACGGGGGCTGGGAGAGATGTGACGGGGGGCTGGGAGAGTTGTGACGGGGGCTGGGAGAGATGTGAGGGGGGCTGGGAGAGTTGTGAGGGGGGCTGGGAGAGATGTGAGGGGGGCTGGGAGAGTTGAGAGGGGGGCTGGGAGAGTTGTGAGGGGGGCTGGGAGAGTTGTGAGGGGGGCTGGGAGAGTTGAGAGGGGGGCTGGGAGAGTTGTGACGGGGGCTGGGAGAGATGTGAGGGGGGCTGGGAGAGTTGTGAGGGGGGCTGGGAGAGTTGTGAGGGGGGCTGGGAGAGTTGAGAGGGGGGCTGGGAGAGTTGTGACGGGGGCTGGGAGAGATGTGAGGGGGGCTGGGAGAGTTGTGAGGGGGGCTGGGAGAGTTGTGAGGGGGGCTGGGAGAGATGTGAGGGGGGCTGGGAGAGTTGTGAGGGGGGCTGGGAGAGTTGTGAGGGGGGCTGGGAGAGTTGTGAGGGGGGCTGGGAGAGATGTGAGGGGGGCTGGGAGAGTTGTGAGGGGGGCTGGGAGAGTTGTGAGGGGGGCTGGGAGAGATGTGAGGGGGGCTGGGAGAGATGTGAGGGGGGCTGGGAGAGTTGTGAGGGGGGCTGGGAGAGTTGTGAGGGGGGCTGGGAGATATGTGAGGGGGGCTGGGAGAGTTGTGAGGGGGGCTGGGAGAGTTGTGAGGGGGGCTGGGAGAGTTGTGAGGGGGGCTGGGAGAGTTGTGAGGGGGGCTGGGAGAGTTGTGAGGGGGGCTGGGAGAGATGTGAGGGGGGCTGGGAGAGTTGTGACGGGGGCTGGGAGAGTTGTGACGGGGGCTGGGAGAGTTGTGACGGGGGCTGGGAGAGATGTGAGGGGGGCTGGGAGAGTTGTGAGGGGGGCTGGGAGAGTTGTGAGGGGGGCTGGGAGAGTTGTGAGGGGGGCTGGGAGAGTTGAGAGGGGGGCTGGGAGAGTTGTGACGGGGGCTGGGAGAGATGTGAGGGGGGCTGGGAGAGTTGTGAGGGGGGCTGGGAGAGTTGTGAGGGGGGCTGGGAGAGTTGAGAGGGGGGCTGGGAGAGTTGTGACGGGGGCTGGGAGAGATGTGAGGGGGGCTGGGAGAGTTGTGAGGGGGGCTGGGAGAGTTGTGAGGGGGGCTGGGAGAGTTGTGAGGGGGGCTGGGAGAGATGTGAGGGGGGCTGGGAGAGTTGTGAGGGGGGCTGGGAGAGTTGTGAGGGGGGCTGGGAGAGTTGTGAGGGGGGCTGGGAGAGATGTGACGGGGGCTGGGAGAGATGTGAGGGGGGCTGGGAGAGTTGTGAGGGGGGCTGGGAGAGATGTGAGGGGGGCTGGGAGAGATGTGAGGGGGGCTGGGAGAGTTGTGAGGGGGGCTGGGAGAGTTGTGAGGGGGGCTGGGAGAGTTGTGAGGGGGGCTGGGAGAGTTGTGAGGGGGGCTGGGAGAGTTGTGAGGGGGGCTGGGAGAGTTGTGAGGGGGGCTGGGAGAGTTGTGACGGGGGCTGGGAGAGATGTGAGGGGGGCTGGGAGAGATGTGAGGGGGGCTGGGAGAGTTGTGACGGGGGCTGGGAGAGATGTGAGGGGGGCTGGGAGAGTTGTGACGGGGGCTGGGAGAGTTGTGAGGGGGGCTGGGAGAGTTGTGAGGGGGGCTGGGAGAGATGTGACGGGGGCTGGGAGAGTTGTGACGGGGGCTGGGAGAGTTGTGAGGGGGGCTGGGAGAGTTGTGAGGGGGGCTGGGAGAGATGTGACGGGGGCTGGGAGAGTTGTGAGGGGGGCGCTGGGAGATATGTGACAGGGGCTGGGAGAGTTGTGAGGGGGGCTGGGAGAGATGTGAGGGGGGCTGGGAGAGTTGTGAGGGGGGCTGGGAGAGTTGTGAGGGGGGCTGGGAGATATGTGAGGGGGGCTGGGAGATATGTGAGGGGGGCTGGGAGAGTTGTGTGGGGGGCTGGGAGAGTTGTGAGGGGGGCTGGGAGATATGTGAGGGGGGCTGGGAGAGTTGTGAGGGGGCTGGGAGATATGTGACGGGGGCTGGGAGAGTTGTGACGGGGGCTGGGAGAGTTGTGAGGGGGGCTGGGAGATATGTGACGGGGGCTGGGAGAGATGTGAGGGGGGCTGGGAGAGTTGTGAGGGGGGGCTGGGAGATATGTGACGGAGGCTGGGAGAGTTGTGAGGGGGGCTGGGAGAGTTGTGAGGGGGGGCTGGGAGATATGTGACGGAGGCTGGGAGAGTTGTGAGGGGGGCTGGGAGATATGTGACGGGGGCTGGGCGATATGTGACGGGGGCTGGGAGAGTTGTGAGGGGGGCTGGGAGAGTTGTGAGGGGGGCTGGGAGAGTTGTGAGGGGGGCTGGGAGAGTTGTGAGGGGGGCTGGGAGAGTTGTGAGGGGGGCTGGGAGAGTTGTGAGGGGGGCTGGGAGATATGTGACGGGGGCTGGGAGAGTTGTGAGGGGGGCTGGGAGAGTTGTGAGGGGGGCTGGGAGATATGTGACGGAGGCTGGGAGAGTTGTGAGGGGGGCTGGAGATATGTGACGGGGGCTGGGAGATATGTGACGGGGGCTGGGAGAGATGTGAGGGGGGCTGGGAGAGTTGTGAGGGGGGCTGGGAGAGTTGTGAGGGGGGCTGGGAGAGTTGTGAGGGGGGCTGGGAGAGTTGTGAGGGGGGCTGGGAGAATTGTGAGGGGGGCTGGGAGAGTTGTGAGGGGGGCTGGGAGATATGTGACGGAGGCTGGGAGAGATGTGAGGGGGGCTGGGAGATATGTGACGGGGGCTGGGAGATATGTGACGGGGGCTGGGAGATATGTGACGGGGGCTGGGAGATATGTGACGGGGGCTGGGAGATATGTGACGGGGGCTGGGAGATATGTGACGGGGGCTGGGAGATATGTGACGGGGGGCTGGGAGATATGTGAGGGGAGCTGGGAGAGTTGTGAGGGGGGCTGGGAGAGATGTGAGGGGGGCTGGGAGAGATGTGAGGGGGGCTGGGAGAGATGTGAGGGGGGCTGGGAGAGATGTGACGGGGGCTGGGAGATATGTGACGGGGGCTGGGAGATATGTGACGGGGGGCTGGGAGATATGTGAGGGGGGCTGGGAGATATGTGAGGGGAGCTGGGAGAGTTGTGAGGGGGGCTGGGAGAGATGTGAGGGGGGCTGGGAGAGATGTGAGGGGGGCTGGGAGAGATGTGAGGGGGGCTGGGAGAGTTGTGAGGGGGGCTGGGAGATATGTGACGGGGGCTGGGAGATATGTGACGGGGGCTCTGGTCTCTCTCCCCCCCCCCACATTCAGTCCTGTTCAACTGAATAAAACATTTAAAAAAAACATAAATACAAAACATTCCCCCCCACCCCCCGGCTCTCACCTCCCCCCCCCCCCCCCAGTCTCTCTTCCCCCTCCCCCCCTGGTGAGAGAAAACCGGTTGCTAAAAATTTTGAATCCCACCACTGACAAGAAGTCCCTGCTCCGAAGAGCTTACAATCTAATTGGTAGGTAGGAAGAACGTACAGAGACAGTAGGAGGGAGTTCTGGTAAGTGCGTCTGCAAGAGGCCAATGTTTATGTTATGGGGTGTTAATTATCAGCCATGGAGCTAATCATATGCTTCCTTAAGCAGGTGGTTTTGAGGGGGTCTTAAATGTGGATTTAATATATATTGAAAGGTGGGACATTTATTTGCATCCATCTAATGAGCAAATGTTCACTAAAAAAGATTGTAGGTATGAAGCAGGGCGTCTCCAGACCTGAACCGCATTCATTTTAGCTCTGGGGACGCCCTGCTTCCCGAGATACTTACCTTGTTAGCTCGTGCCATTAGCATCCCTGCCTGGGTACGCAATATGGCTCAAATCTCCCGCAGCAGGGGAGCCAATAGGAAGTCACAACGTCAATCGTTGTGGGCTTGCTATTGGCCCACGTGTGGCGGGACAGTTACCAACGAGGAAATCATCGGCATGACCTTCGCCGCTATGAATCATAGGAAGCGGGGGTCCCAGGAGCTGACAAAGGGGTTCCTGCTCCGGAGACCCCCTATCCCAGGAAATGCTCCTTTAAGAAGATAACGTATGCATGATGTAATACTCACACTGTGGAAGCCAGGGATGGTATCGGCTCCATATTCACTCTGAATCATTGGCTTCTGGTACTTGTTATACCACTTCTCAAACTGGTTATTGAGCTGAAGCTGAATGACCTCTAGGTGACCCGCATCATGGTACCAAGAGAAGTAGCTATTGACACAGATCACATCAACATAGGGAGCCTGTGGAGAGACGTGTTCACCCATTAAAAAAATAAATATATATATATATCCCATGGACACTCAGTACACAGACATTTTGTAAATACAAATGATTTATGTATTACATTCATAAAAAAGGACCTCTGAAAGTTCATTCTTTTGTGGTAGTTATATAACACTTACTGTACTACATTACTGACTTGTTCTCTGGTGTAGATTTTACCTGTATACTCAGATATTCTTTACAATATAGGTAAGAGAAGGATGTGTGTATATGTCTAACTTATGGGGAAGTGTTGGCAACTGCAGTAAATCGATTGTCCAGTGCAATAATTCATATGATGTTATATTATGCATAGCCCGAGGTCAAGAATAACGTTCACTAAACCAAAAAAAGAAGAAAGAGCCCCATCATACGTAAATAGGCACTCGCTGCCAATAGTGAGTGGTGTATTATGAAACTAATCGCATTAAACTGGGTGTACTACAAGTAACGGTTTACAAATTAAAAACTGACATTTAGCACCCAGATTAAACCCATAGGAATATTACACAAATAAGAATCAAACTAATTAATGATCGATAAAACAAGTGTAGTGCTCCCTTAATAGACCTAGGGACATTGATATAGTTTGTCCCTATAATCATCTAATTTTGGATTCGGTCAGCGTATGAATTGTATTTTCTATCCTATTTCTGCTCTGTTCTGCCCCTCTCTCTGGATTTCCCTACCACGCACCATCAGACTCTCCCCCAGCATTCAGACATTTAAAGACTCCCTGAAAACTCACCTATTCAAGGAAGCCCATCTTGGATGTCTCTAACATCCAACTCACCCTACAAACCCGTTGGGACCAGCTTTGCAGCTTCACCAATCTCCCTGCTATGTACCATCCCCACCCTCAAACCTTAATGGGATCAGCTGGACCATACTCCATCCTGAGGCATACTCTATCCCACAACGAGCATCCACTTTACCTTTTGTTTCAACATTACCCCTTATTCCCTCTAGATTGTAAGCTCTCAGGAGCAGGGGCCCCGTTACCTTCTGTATCTGTTTGTCCTTATTTGGTATGTAGCTCTGTTTATGTAATATACATAACTCTGTACCCACATTGTACTGTGCTGCGGAATACAGGCGGCCCTCGATTATCCAACGGAATCCGTTCCGGAAAGTAGCGCTGGATAGTGAAAGCACCGTAAAGCAAGTTCCATGTTAATCAGCGGCTGGTGAGGGTCAGATAAGGCATTCCGGCGTCGGAAAACAGCCCCATAGGATTGCATTGTGACGCGGCGCAGATGGCGTCCATTGGAAAGTGAAGCAACAGATAGCGAGGCCCGCCTGTATGTTGGCGCTTTACAAATAAACGATAATACGCCCAGTTTAATGTGATTAGTTTCAGAATACAGCACTCACTATTGGTATTGAGTGCACATTAATGAAGGGCTCTCTCTTACTTTTTGGTTTAGTGTATAACTATTCCCTTCTCTTGCATCTACCAAAGCATAGCTATGGGCTGATCGGGATCAACAGTGATTAATTGACATTCACAAAATACACAATAATGTGTCTGAATTATTCTAATAAGTAGTATTACCTTCCTGAAAGGTATTCTTATCACACAAGTTTGCACAACATTGTAGAATATTATATAGATTATTATATATTTGTACTTGCATAAAATATTAACTGCTACTACTTTGTATTATTTACCAATACATGATTTTTATTTACAGTAGGAATACACGACTGTCATTCAGACAAATATATATATTAAAAAAAAAACCAGTAAAAGAGGTCCCTTATTAAGTATGTACATTTTCAGTTCAGACATGATCAGAGGTCATTGTAATTAATTCGGGGCATACGCACCATAAATCATCAAAATATGCCACTTTCTCCCCCACATGTTCCCGCCTCACTAGCTTCTCCCCCACATGCTCCTCTCCAGCTTCTCACCCGCACGCTCCCCTCTTCTCCAGCTTCTCCACCGCATTCTTCCCTCCTCGCCAGCTTCACCACCGCATTTCTCCCCTCCTCGCCAGCTTCTCCCCCGCATTTCTCCCCTCCTCGCCAGCTTCTCCCCCGCATTTCTCCCCTCCTCGCCAGCTTCTCCCCCGCATTTCTCCCCTCCTCGCCAGCTTCTCCCCCGCATTTCTCCCCTCCTCGCCAGCTTCTCCCCCGCATTTCTCCCCTCCTCGCCAGCTTCTCCCCCGCATTTCTCCCCTCCTCGCCAGCTTCTCCCCCGCATTTCTCCCCTCCTCGCCAGCTTCTCCCCCGCATTTCTCCCCTCCTCGCCAGCTTCTCTCCTGCATGCTCCCCTCCTCGCCAGCTTCTCCCCTGCATGCTCCCCTCCTCACCAGCTTCTCCCCTGCATGCTCCCCTCCTCACCAGCTTCTCCCCGCATTCTTCCCTCCTGCCTAGCTCCTCTTCACACTTGCTTCTCCTTTACATTCCCCACTTTCTCTTACTCTTCCCTCCCCACTCTCCCACCATTTACTCGCTTACCACCCCCTCACATACTATTACTCCCACCCCCTGCTCTCTTACTCCCTCGTCCCCTTGCTCTCTTACTACCTCTCCCCCCTGCTCTTACTCCCCCCTCCTCTTTTTCCAGCCTCCTCTTTTTCCCCCCTGCCCCCGTGCTCTCTTACTCACCCACGCTCTCTTACTCCCCCCCTGCTCTTACTCCACCCCCCATCTCTCTTACTCCCTCGCCCCCCTGCTCTCTTACTACCCCCCTCCCTCCCTGCTCTCTTCCTACCCCCCTCCCTCCCTGCTCTCCTACTCCCCCCCCATCTCTCTTACTCCTCGCCCCCCTGCTCTCTTACTACCCCCCTCCATCCCTGCTCTCTTACTACCCCCCTCCCTCCCTGCTCTCCTACTACCCCCCTCCCTCCCTGCTCTCCTATTCCCCCCCCATCTCTCTTACTCCTCGCCCCCCTGCTCTTACTACCTCTTTCCCCCCCACTCTCTTACACCCCTCGCCCAGGATGAAAGCATTCAGCGGGCCTCATGTCTGACACCCCTCTGCTAGATTATTAACTTATGTAAAGGAAGTGGGGGTACATAAAAGAAAACTGGCAGTGGGAGAGGAAAAACGGTGTATGAAGAAAGAGAAAAATAATAATGATTGAAGCGCTACTTACACCTTGATCACGGTCATAGTTCGCGTTGGTCACATACGTGACTGGTCTCGTGGGGTCAAGTTCTCTAGTGCGAGCGATCACCGTCCTGTTAAAATCAGGGTGATGTAATAAAAAGTAGTACGTCAGCGATATTGATCCAATTGAAATGGATAAAACCGTTTCTCCCTTGGGAATCAGGGAGTCCCAGACCAACAGGTCTACAGGAACCCCCGGGTTAGGCAAATGTAAATAAATACATCTCAGCAACCTGGATTGCTGCTCTAACAAGTGAATAATATGAATTCCAATTGCTAATTTTGTTACTTTCTCTAGGGTACAGCAAACACGTTGGCTGTCCCTGTTCTCCTTTTCATGAGCACATTTCCCCCGACCTGTGTCTGTTTAAATAATGCTGCAAAAGGAGCTACAGTAACTTTACTTGTCTGATGAAGGATTAGGCTGCGAGGATACTCGCGGCGCGCGTGTGATGCAGGAACAAACTAATGGCGGCCAATGAAAGCGCACACAGTGCGAGTGACCAAGAGCTACGGAGTGGCAGACTGGTGAGGAGGCAAATAAATTGTTATTTTAGCGCGGCGGCCGCGTCACGTGTGCGGTTGAGCCAATGAGGGCGAACTGCTCACGTGACATCACAGCCACGCCTCCCTGTCATCTCCTGATGCCTCCTGCCCATGTTTTGCGTGCGCGCGACGTCACACGAGCGTGCAGTATAATTGCGGCCTTACAGAGCCCTTAACTGAATAATCATGGCCAATAAGTACTGTAGGTGAAAAGAGAAACTTCTTTCAAAGCCAGAAGCATTAGTAGCTAACCAGATGCAGGAGAGGTAGAGGACAGTGTGGAAGCCCTTGAGAGGGACAATAAATAGATGATTAAGTGTTTGATACATGATATGATACAAGAGAAATATTAGGCAGAACAAGACACACATTCACATGGACAGAATAAATGATAGGGAGGTAGGTTAAATAAAGGATGCAAAGAGTTCATAGTGAGAGACACTGAAAGGGGTCGACGGTAGACCTTTTATGCAGGGGTAATAGAGGGAAGGAACAGCTAGAGAATGCATTAGAACCCACACACGTGCTTGTGTTTACATAAAAGCGTGTCCCACTTCTTCCTTCTCCCTCTGCAAACCCTCGTTTCCATACAATGCCCTTTTCACAGCAGCCGCCAGTGAAGGGGTTTATACACTTACTTAAAATAATACCCGGCTGGAGGGAGCTGGGAGGCTGGTTCATTGGCAACCGACCACATCACAACCGAGGGCCTGTTTTTATCCCTACGTACCAACTCCTCCATGACAACTAAATGGTGTTGCAGAGACTTGTTTCCGAAGCTCTCGCTAGCATGGGGGAAGAGGGGGGGGGGGGGAAACAAAATAGAAAGGTATACGCAGCATGAGAAGCTTATAGTGTATGTCAAGAACAGCGAGGTTGCAAATGTGCTCATTATTTTTAAAAAAAATCTGTACTCTGTAATTTAAATTACAATATACATACATACATACACACATACATACACACATACATACACACATACACACATACATACATGCCACACTTGTTTAAAAGAAAAAATAGTGCCCTTATGGCAAGTCTGTGCAAGGTATAAAAATAAATACAATGCTATTCATCCCAAAAAATGAAATGATTACCGGCACCAGAAAAAAAGGAAAAAAGAGCAAAAGTTTTATCCAATCAAAAGGTTACTTTATTAATACATGAATCGCACTCATAGAGGACGTATTGGTCCCCAGAGGGACCTGCATCAAGGTAACAAAACGATACTGTGCCACCTTTACTTACACAAAGCCTTGGTGCCAGGGAAGGAGTGAGGAGACGCCAGTTTGGCATAGTTCTGATATAGTATTCATGTTACCAGTTATAAATTAAACATATTGAACAACCTAATCTCAATGTATTATGTTTATTATTTGAAATACATTTGCTTATATCAGCACATGCCAGCTGCTCTCACACAGCAGGGTCAGAACTGACTCAGGGCTTTTTTAACTTCACAGCGGATTGTTATGTATTCAAGTTGCTTAGCAACGGCGTCTCCTCGCTCCTCCCCCTGTCGTTTTGTTTGCGCCAAGGTTTTGTGTATGTAATCGTGGCACAGTATCCTTTCCTTACCCCTGATGAAGGTACCTCTGGGGACTGAAATGTTGGCTATGAGTGTGATTCATGTATTATAGCAACAATACCATTTGCCAACTTTTTAAAATTAATTTTTGTTATAACTCTGTCAAAATCCTGATTGTATGACTAACATAATTAATGGTTGCTTCAGTCAGAGTAACTCAGCAGCAACAATGTATCCTTATATTGTAACATCTATTGTTACAGTTTGCAGATCAAACTGCTGGGAACATTGGCAACAAATTATCGCAAACAGGAAAGTATTGCAAAGATCTTGCACTACTTGGTATGTGTGCTAAAACCTGCTATAGAAATCAAAGGATGCTTTAAAACTCATTACAAATGGCATTAAGAATTGAATTAAATTTTTTTTTTTTAAAACAGCCATTATTATCTAATCCTACGGAACTGATTTTTTTTAAACATAAGATTTCACATGTTTTGCTCCTTTAATAAAGTAAGCTTTTGAGATTATACTACTTTAGCTTTTTTTCTAGTGCTGGTAATAATTTTTTTTTTTTAAGAATGAATGATATATATTTAACCTCACTCAATAAGCAATTGGTATGTTTTGCATGTGCAATAATAGATCAATACATCACCCAGATCTGTACCTGCGACCGCAGTCACGGTGACGAAAAATGGAGGGAAAATGCTGCACTACGCAGAGGTAAATAACTCAAATCAGTGTATTGGTGAATCCATACAGAGAGCCAACGTTTCGGTCCTCACAGGGACCTTCGTCAGGTGCTCTCTGTATGGATTCACCAATACACTGATTGAAGTTATGTACCTGCATAGTGCTGCATTTTCCCTCCATTTTGTGTCACTGCGGTCGCAGGTACAGATCTGGGTGATGTATTGATCTGTTATTCACATATTAATTTAGGTTGTGGGCTAATTTTTAGAACTACAAAAAATACAAATAAAATCAGGTTTAAAAAAACTAGAGAAATGAGAAGAGACATCCCACTGTACAGTGTTGTAAACAAATCTTTAAAACATAAACGTGCATGGGGAACTGCCCCTTTAAGGACCATATTTGGTCAACCACACAAATACTGAATAATGCAAGAACTAACAATAGAGATTAGGCCTGCCAAGAGGGCTTTCTTTCTACTGATGTGGAGGTCAAATAACTGTGGGCTGCAGCTGTAATTCATTGACCGTCATTGATGTTTCAATAATCTTTTTGGAGTTGGTTTTCTAAGTAGAATCCGTGATCATGTGTGTTAGAACTAGCACAGGATCACTACATGTTTTCATTTATCAACCTACACTTCCGTGCAAACCTCTCTTAGCTGCCGTTGGGGTATTTTGGTCCTATGAGGGGGGTCCGCCTTTCAAGTGAATTTACAACAAATAAATAAAGGATTCCCACCTATTTTTCTTACTGCAAAAACATAGAAGAAACATTTGGAAGCCGACTTTGGAATATCACTTTGACCGATATGCTTAGGTAGCCGCACGTATACAGTCCTTGTATTCAGGGTGGGCTAGAACCACACATGAAATGCTTCTCTGATGTTAAGGACAGAGGTCTACAATAAAGAAGCATTAACCAGCAATGTCAATTGCTGACTAGGTGCATTCCTTACGTCTGTCTGATCCCCACTCCTGGGCATTCGTCAATCACCACGATGCCGTATTTATCACACAGGTCCATGATCTCCTCTGCATACGGGTAATGGCTGGTACGGAAAGAGTTTGCACCCAGCCACTTTAGTAGGTTGAAATCCTTAATTATTAGTGGCCAGTCCAGGCCTTTGCCTCTGATCTGTTAAAAAAAAAGAAGGAAAATCAATGACTGAGTAAGCAACAAATGCTACAGAATGACCTCCCTAACAGCAGGAAAGGTTCACATCCTAGAGGCTGTAAACTAGTTCCAATGACATGAAACATTTCAGCTTTTAATTCTTCAGAGAGGAACAGTCAGTGCTGGGATCAAATTATTCTGCGATTCACTTTTCACTTAACAGCGACTAATGGCAGTGACCAGTTTAAGCGCTACATCTGGGTGATTGATGCATGTATTTATTTTTAAAATAATGTTTTAACTTTCGTTAACAAACATGATGAGCTGAGACCTAAATAAGGGGTTGGTTTCCTCTGGCCATCTCTTTCGTTGAACAAGACTTTGCACAGACAAACCCCTTCTCTTTTCCCCTCCCTTATCTTTATTGGCTCTCTGACACAGATGTGTTAGGAGAAGGGTACAGGAAACACGATAGACAAACACTTCATCGTGCCGAAAACCCAAAGAAAAATAAATTGTGCTCAGTTTCCAAAGAATAAAAAGCAGACAAGTATGTGCTTTGAGCATTTTTACACCAGTTTAACTACAATAATTGGGTGGAATTATTTACAAAATGTTGTTTTTAGGTAAGCCATCATGGAATGCACCTTTAATGGTCAAATATACAAACACACCCAAAAACATACCATTCGGTTTAGAAACAAAAATGTTCAAGGTGCAGGCCCTCCCAAAAAAGCGATTCAACAGAAAATGTGCATACTCATTTAAAAAATAAATAAATATCACTCTTAATGATGCTGTTTAAAAAACAAAGTAAATAAAGCGTCTCAGCACACAGGCCTCAGTCGGTGATAGCAGCACGAAGGGAGAAACGGCCTCAAATGAAAAGCTACAGTATAACAATGAGAAATACAAACATCTATGCAGAATGCTTGTTGAATGGTAACATTACAAATACACAAGTGCCTGAAAGCTGCACTTTTGCTTAATCCTTGACATGCTTTCCACAGTTGTTCATTACCCGCTTTAAAACCTCCCAGCCTATTCTTTTGATCATTTTTAAATAGGCTGTAGCAAGTGATAAAGATTGAATAGAGGTAACAATGAGGGCTTTACATGGACATCACGAAAACTCTCCCGCCTCCCCCCCGCTAAACCGCCCCCTTATTATATGTATGAAAATCGTTTTATTTTGTGTGCTTCTCCAAACGTTAGAGTTGTACATTACAATGAAACTGCAGTCGCCAATGGTAAATGCTGATGCTTTTCTCCTCTTTTCCCTTTTCTTTTTTAGTTCCTGCTCTCCCCTGTAACATTTACATGGACATTGGACACCGCTGCAGGATCACAGTCCCTTCCTTTACTTGGCTTTAGCGCTGTAGCCAGACGGCCGTGTTCAAAGGAAATGATGCCATGGAGAATGGTGGAAGAATGATGTCAGAGCTAAGCCAGGAAGTCAGACCTGCCAAGTCCACATAGAACAAGACATTGATCCTGAAAAACACAGTATTTCCTGCTGATGTAAGAGGAAACTGGCTCAAGAACTGCAGGCAGCACTGTGCAGCACATTTTAATTATTATATTTAAAACTTTCACCATATTGGTGTGAAAAGTAGGAACCAGGGAGACACCCGCTCAACCTCTATGTGGTGTAGGGAGGGAAGGATGGGTGCAGTAAGGGAATAGTATAAAGCCGAGCAGGGTTCACAGTCAGACTCTCTCCAGAGGTGGAGAGTAGGCTGTGGGATTGCCCCCAATAATGTGCACTCACTAATGGATCCTGGTTGGGTTTGGTAGGTAATGGAACGCCAGTCTAGTGAAATACCAGTGGGAAGGGTGCAGATGTAGTGGATAGAACTAGACCCCGAACACTACAGAGTAGATGCCCGGTGGGCAAGTAAAAGCGTGTCAATGGATAAGGATAAAATGTTTCGTGGACATCGCAACATACAGGGGGACACCCAGTACATACAGTGTAACTAAAATGTATTGCAGCCTGCTTGAGAACAGAAGGGTATTGTTAGATAATTGCAATACAATTCTCCAGTAAAACAATGGCTGTCTGCCGCAGAGCCATACAGGAAGTGGTGACCTGAGGGGTTAAACTCAAAAGACCTGGCTGCTGCCTGCAGTATAACCAGTTATTCCCTGTCCAGTAAGGAAAAGGCAAACATGTATATGCCAAATGTACTCAGAGGATCTTAAACACAGTCTACTAAGAGTATAGTAATGCTGGTAGCTGTGAGAAATAGGTACCAACGATAATGCTTGGGCAGGGAGCAGGGGGAAGGAGAGTCAAAGCTCTGTAGAATCCCTGGCCCAGAAGCCCTGACAGGGAGAGTACCAATGAATGGACTGGAGAAGGAAGGGGAGGGAATTCCCTACTCTAGGTCCCTACAGCACTTATTACTATTAAGCCAAAGTCTGCCGTAGTAAGGGGAAACACTGTGGACGGATGGGAGGAGGGAGGTTATGCCTTACTATCCATCCCTAAAGCGCTGTGAACTGCAGTTAAAAAATCAAACAAATGAACACGGGCTGAATAGGAGCTGCAGCTTCGGTAGCACTAGGGAAAAAGAAGGTTTAAAAAGGTGTTGATGGCGGTATTATGTTTGTCACAGCCGGAGGGGTGCGGACTGGTCTGTTTTGCCCAAGGTGGTTAATGTGGTTAATGTGGTGGAATGGGAGGGGTCCAACAGGATGGCTCTTGGGTCAGGGCCATGTGCGGCGGTCCTAAGATGTACTCCTAAGAGTCACCCCTTGGTGGTACGACGCACGAGTGCTCACTGGGTCATGTAGCAGCGCTGAGCATAATCGGGTTCGCTGGTTGGGGCTACTTGCTGACCAAGTCCAGGCGGTTGCGATGTATGACTTATAAAAGGATGTGGACCTTTGTACCCAACAAAGTTGTCTGTTTTTATTTGGTTGGGTTATTAAACGGGATGGGTACAGGAACAACTACAATAAGCGCAGAATGAGATATAATCGAGGGTGCAAAGGTCATGCAATTTCCCCATTTGTGTTCCTTAATATGACACACATTGTATACACTGTATGGTAGGTTGTACATTTATGATGTATAATTAACAGACACCCACGGGTTATCTTAAAAGAAGCTATGTTGTATTAAAACATCAATAAACCTTTTTTTTTCTCAAATTTGAGCTGTGATTTACACATCTTTAATCTGCTACACACTATATTGTAAAATTTATAAGAGGAGTGTAACAGGGGAGTTATCCCTGTTCAGGAAATGTGCCTCTAATCCAGCTGTGTGGTGGTTAACTGCTGGTAGTCAATTAACCAACACCACCTGGCTGATTAGATTTCTTAGAAAAGCCTGTCTTTGAGACAGGAAGTGAGATTTTTCCTGAGTCTCACAAATTGTGGGACTGACCATAGGAACAGATGTCTTGAGCCTGCCAGAAGAAACTGCACGCTGCTTTCAAGACACAGGGGAAAGCACTTCTGAACCTGAATGCTGATATAGCCTGAGGAAATAGGCAGCAACCCAGGAACAGAGAAGAATTTCCCTCCAACTACAAGAAAACAGATAAGACTTTCCTTTATAAGACTTTTTGTATATCTGCACATATCAAGATATATGTTTGGGGCTGGGAGACATGCTAATCTAAAGGGAGTTGTGAACTGCATAGGTTTCACTAGAAATACTCCCAAGTGGAACAGAAGCTTTGTTTGACCCCTTATTTGCATATGTTTGGATGATTTTCTTATGTTAAAGAAACAGGTGCAATAAAAGCCTTATTTAATTTCACCCTAAAGTCTCCATTGCATACCTCTGCGCACGTCCTCCTACAAGGAGTAAAAGGTATCACTGTCCAAAGTGCCCACAACACACTGCAAAACAAAGCAATGCATTGCAGACTTTTCTAGCAGTCAATGGGTAAATAGGTTGAGTTACCACCCTTTACATAAAATGGGACTTTCACGTACATCATAGTCTTCATGCTTGTTGACTCCATGGAAGTAGAAGGGGTTTCCATTGATGAGGAAATGGTCCCCAAAGACCTGCACAGTTCTGATACCCACGGGCAATATGTACACATCTTCAGAGAGGCCACCCTCAGTCATCACCTTGACCTGTCAACAAGACCACAAAAAGGTTTTAGTCTCATGGTAATGACAACAACTAGTGAGGCGTGGTACAGAGCAGAACCCTTCCAGAAAAGACAAGGTTACCCTAGGTCAATGTGTCCATCTCTAAACCCATCCACTATTAGTACTGGACATCTATCAGTGCCAGTAAAATTGGATGCTAATACGATACTGAACCATGAAGCATTCGAATGGGGTTAATAAATGATAATATTCTGTTAATGTGTACTGTGTAAATACTGACAAATGAGCATACGCTCAAGCATGTGGGGAATGGAAACACTCCAGCCCACCTAGTAACATTGGCAACACAATAATTCAAAAATGTTAGATAAATGTCTTGATTTGCTTGTAGGCACAAAGAAGGGACAGCGTTTCTAGTGCTTGTGGCAATAGGGTAAAGTGCATAGTATTTCCAGTAACCTCTTTTTTACACATTGATTTCACATTATTATGTTGATAAGTGATTATTTTCTTTGTAATCTTTCAACCAGGATAAGTATCTGTCGTCTAAATTTAGCAGAGGTTGAACTTGATTGACATATGTCTTTTTTCAACCTCATCTACTAGGTACAGTAACTGTGAAAGATACACTAAGTAAGAAACCGTAAATAAAGTTACTTGCCTTAGATCATATTGAGTGCAAGTGTCCCAGAAAAGAACTGGACTCACAAGCTTAATTATTACACTATTCCAATTTATTTTAAAAATGTTGATATCAAAATCCGTGTGAACAATTGGAATACATTTGGCTATTTTATGCTTTTCCCATTATCCAGTCTACACGTTGTATCATCTCAGTATATAATTCAGAGAAACAGAACACTTGACGGCAGATAAAACCACTTGGCCCACTTAGTCTGTCCATTTTCCTGTGTTCAGGTCCTTTAGTCTGTCCTGATGAGTCTTCTGCTGCAGATCATTAACCACCTTAATAATGCAAAAGTGGGCTATCTCCAATTTATTAGCGTCAAGATATGGTCTCCAGAATTGAACACCGTACTCTAGGTAAGATCTCACAAATGATCATAAGTGCCATCCCACCTCTCTCTCTTTCTGCTGCTAATGCATCTTCCAAAAAGAAACCAACATCCTGCTGGTTTTCCACATTGCTTTGTTAAACATTGCTTGCCTACTTTTAAATCAGCTCAAATAATGACTCCCTCAAATAATGTCTTAGTAGTTGACATAGTACCATTAATACTGTATTCTCTGGACCATTCCTCTAATTTACTTAAATCCTTGTTCATTTTGTCGTCGTTGTCGTCGTTGTCGTCCCCCTCACCCCCAGATTGTTAATCCTGTTGCAAAATGTTGTATAATCTGCAAAAAAGGGCATTCTTTGTCCTCCAGATCATTTATGATGTCACTAATAACGATATTAAAGAGCCCTGGTCCAGGGACAGATCCCGCAGGTACTCCACTGGTCCCCTTTCCCTCCTCTGAATGCACTCTATTTATCACAACTCTCTGTTGCCTATCCTTCAACCAATATCTTCTTTATTTTACCTCCTTGGAATCGAATACCAAGCATTGCAACTTGTTAAATCGGTCTTTTATGTGGGACAGTGTCAAATGCCTTAGGGAAATCTAGGTAAGCTACAACTAGTGTAATTCCACAGTACCTCTAAGGAGTAAAGGTATCCAGGGTCTTCATTCATCAGATAGGGCCACCAAAGTTTTGGATCCACCACTTTGAGCTGCCCAATAGCCCCTGAACCAGAGGCTGCCTCTTGCCCTTCTCTCTCGCGTAAAGTCACTGATACTGTCACGTCTCTGGAACCAACCACTGCTACTTTGTAGTTCACCAATCCTTTGCCAGGAAAATAAAAAAGAGGTATTTCAGGAAAAAGTAGATGGATAGCACATTGATACGCAAAAATCTGATAGATAATAGAACTCCCTTGCTGCAGCCTACATTTTGAATATAGAGTTTAAAGTATGTATGCATGTATGACTTTATTTATATAGCGCCATTATTATATACCTAGCGCTTCACAGCAGTAGTACACGTGACAATCATATAACAAATAATATAAATAACACATAATGGGAAGCAGTGCTTCAGACATAAAAGGAACATTTAGGAAGAGGAGTCCCTGCTCCGAAGAGCTTACAATCTAATTGGTAGGAAGAACGTACCGAGGCAGTAGGAGGGTGTTCTGGTAAGTGCGTCTGCAGGGTGGTGTATAGCAGGTGGTTTAAATAAGTAATAAAAGGAGAGCAAAAGCCACTGCTCTAGTAGCACGCAATACCCTTTTAGTATTTGTGGATATGAAATGGTGTAAATATTAAAATGCATTTTAATAATAACCAATTAAAATAGTAGCGTGAAACATAATGATGCAACATGCAGGACAACACAAAACAAAATAAAAGCTTGGTATTCAGCAGCAACTGTTAATAAAATCCAGTGGTAACAGCAAACAATACTGAGAAGTATATGCAGAGCAACAGTCCCTCTATACCGGGTAGTATACGGACTGTTGTTAAAGGGGAAAATTAGCCCCTCTTAGTGGATATGTTGAGGAGGAATCATAGGAATAAAAATGTGTTCCCTGCAAGAGGAACATACAAGTTCATACAGTATGTACGAAGTGGTGCTGTTCCAGAAGACACCTTGTCCATTGAAGTGAATGGGCCACAATGCGTTGATCAACTCAGCAGGTACTGTTTTTTGGGCCCCTTTCGCATCATGTAGATCAGGGGTGGCCAACTCCATTCCTCAACAGCCACCAACAGGTCAGGTTTTCAGGATATCATTGCTTCAGCACTGGCGGCTCAATCAGTGCTGAAGCAGGGATATCCTTAAGCCTGACCTGTTGGTGGCTCTTGGGGACTTCAGATGGCCAGCCCTGATGTAGATTATACAGTACATGATATTCTCCTCCATGTAAATCTACTCCTTCTGCAAACATATCTTCCGAGGTATCGCCACTTTCTCTTGCTTGGCTTGCCCTCAATCTGGAAGATAAAGTTAAGCATCCACTGAAATTCAAATAAATCCCACCAGAAGCCAGGTCCTGCAAAATGCAATCCCTAATATTTTCATGATACAGATGTCACCATTGACGTGACTCTCTGTGTTAAAGCTGGGGCGTCATTAAACATGCACCATTGAAATAAATGTTGCTATATCAGAGGATACAAATTTTTTCCCTGCGCCCCCCTGACGGCAGTTCCCCTCTTTCCGCATGCCCGCCCCCCCCCGCTTACCTCGGCTCCACGTTGCCATGGCGACGCATCTAAGAAACCGCCGGAGGCAAGGTAAGTGCGGTTTATAGAGGCCTTCGCCGCTTCCCCGGCACTTAATTTAAGTGCCTTCGGGAAGCGCGCGGGGCCTCTGTAAACCCCGCGCCACCCGCAGTCAGTCTCGCGCCCCCCAGTTTGCGCACCGCTGTGCTATATGACGGGTTATTGAATGTGTTATTTTACATCACTAACACGCTAATGGGTGCAATAACACTGACTCTGTATTATAACCGTTTATGTAACACTGTCTCTGGCAGACAAGAGATTAAAGCCTGCCACAGGGTTCCTGCTACACTTTTTTTGGTTACCACCACCTCTCAATAAATCTTTTTATGCGGTGTACCGACGGTTATCTTTCTCTTTTTTTTTTTTTTTTTTACAACAAAGTTTTTTATTAGGCATTGATACATAGGTACAGTTTGTGTGGTTACATGCATATCTTGGCCTAATACAGGTTTTATTTTTTGTGTAAACTTCTTTCTTCCCTGTAGTGTTTGCTGGGGAAGAAACAAAGTTATCTTTCTCTTTAATGCTGGAGCACTCCAAAGATATATACTTATTTTCTTTGGATTATTTATACTGCAAATGAAATTTACCTTGTTGTATATTTACATGTCTGCAACCATATCCTTCCCCATTATCTCTTAGCATACAGTGCTTCCACTGCAGCCAGGGATTCTGGGTAATGACAAGCAAATGTGGACTCAGACAATGCTGCCATTTACGCCACAGGACCGAATAGTGATGCTTCTTTAAAATGTAATTAATGTATATTATGAAAGGGAATAAAAAACAGGGTGTTGAATATTTTTATGAATGCTGCATCCTGCAATGTTAACATTTTGTTTACAGCATTTCTTAACATGCGATACCTTTCACTCAAGTTTAAAATATATTATATATATATATATATATACACACACACACACACACACACACACACTCACACACTGACACACACACACACACTGACACACACACACACTGACACACACACACACTGACACTGACACACACACTGACACTGACACACACACACACACACACACACACACACACACACACACACACACACACACACTGACACACACACACACACACTGACACACACACACACTGACACACACACACACACACACACACACACACACACACACACACACACACACACACACACACACACTGACACACACACACACACACACACTGACACACACACACACACACACACTGACACACACACACACACTGACACACACACACACACACACACACACACACACACACACACACACTGACACACACACACACACACACACACACACACACTGACACACACTGACACACTGACACACACACACTGACACACACACACACTGACACACACACACACACACTGACACACACACACACACACTGACACACACACACACACACACACACACACACACACACACTGCTTTCACTTTCTTGTGTTTTCCTAAAACATATAGTTTGATTATCACAGTTCCAGTCAGTTGAAGTAATACAATGTGCTTCCAGATGTTCCCTTTCTACTCCTTGACAGTATCACACATTGAGAGTCTGGTAATTATCAATTAACAATACTGAATGTGGGAACCTACCAACGTCTTCAGTTATGTCTGTAATAACAGTGATGTCATCAATATAGACAGAAGGCGTTGTGTACAGAACGACAGGGCGATGAATGCCAGCATAGTTAAAGAAATCGAAGTCAATATTCTGTACGAAATACCCTTTGGGATACCTGTGTATTAAGAATATAGAAGTAGGTTAGACAAGTCATTATGGCTGATTCATGACTAACCACAGCTTTGCCTTCACTGACCACCATACACCTCGCAGTTAATCTTCTGTTGTAAAGCAGAAAAATCCTTGGCCCTAATCTCATGCACATTTTTCTTTTACAGTACCTGTACCCGCACAGCTTCCACATACTCGATAAATAAGGGGTTTTAACACAATTTTTTTATTTGATTTCTTCACATAAAAAATACTATTCTATACACACAGCTGAATTTGTTCCCTGGGATTGTTATGCTTAATGGATATTTAGTATCTGAATTTGGGTACGGAAGAGAGACTGACATCTTTCAAGGTAACAGTGTTCCGTTTATGTACAGGCAGTCCTCGGTTATCCGACACAATGCGTTACTCAAAATGGCGTTGGATAGCGAAACGTTGTAAAGCGAAACACGTTTTCCCATAGGAACACTGTTTAAATGAAAGGTTCTGTTCCTGAAGGCATTTTTAATGCTAAAATACACAAAATATTTTATGCAGACAATAAGATATGCAGCACACACATAAATTATATAGTGCATACAGGCATACTCCGCATTAACGTACGCAATGGGACCGGAGCATGTATGTAAAGCGAAAATGTACTTAAAGTGAAACACTCCCTTTTTTTCCCACTTATCGATGCATGTACTGTACTGCAATCATCATATACGTGCAGAACTGATGTAAATAACGCATTTGTAACAGGCTCTATAGTCTCCCCGCTTGTGCACAGCTTCGGTACAGGTAGGGAGTTCAACTTTGCTGTTCAGGACATGCTGACAGGCGCATGCGTGAGCTGCCGTTTCACTATTGGGTGATATGTACTTACTCACGAGTGTACTTAAAGTGAGTGTCCTTAAAGCGGGGTATGCCTGTATTATATATAACATAATATATAATATAATATAAAAATATAATATATTATATAGTATAATATATATATATATATATTATATACACATAAACAACTTTGTAAGAGCGTTGAATAAGCCGTTTTGGCGTTGTAAAAATGAACATAGGTATGCATTGCACAGCATTGGATAAGCCATTCGTTGTAAAGCGAAGCGTTGTAAAACGAGGACTGCTTGTACTCATCTTGTATTGTATGTCTTTATTTATATAGCGGAAGGAACAGAGGGCACAGCGGATTCTGCAAATTCAAACTCATTTATTGAGCCAACACTGGCTCAATGTGTTGGCTCAATAAATGAGTTTGAATTTGCAGAATCCGCTGTGCCCTCTGTTCCTTCCTCTATGTACCCAGGACTGACTGCAGGCTTTCGTTCTAACATTGGAGCACCGGTAATTGTATCATTTTTCTCTTTTTAAGGTGTGCAGCACTCCTCTCTATTATCTGGTTTATTTATATAGCGCCATAAATGTACATAGCGCTTCACAGTAGTAATACATACCATATAAATAACAAATAATATTAATAACAGATCATGGGAATAAGTGCTTCAGACATACTGTAAAAGTAACATTAAGGAAGGAGTCCCTGCCCCGAGGAGCTTACAGTCTAATTGGTAGGTAGGGAGAACGTACAGAGACAGTAGGAGGGAGTTCTGGTAAGTGCGTCTGTAGGGGGCCAAGCTTTATGTATCATGTGTCCATGATTATCCAGTGCTACTCATATGCTTCTTTAAGCAGATGTGTCTTAAGGTGGGTCTTAAAGGTGGATAGCGAGTGGGCAAGTCGGGTATTGAGGGGAAGGGCATTCCAGAGGTGTGGGGCAGAAAGTGAGAAAGGTTTAAGGCGGGAGAGAGCTTTAGATACAAAGGGGGTAGAAAGAAGACATCCTTGAGAAGAACGCAAGAGTCGGGATGGTGCATAGCGAGAAATTAGGGCTGAGATGTAAGGAGGGGCAGAAGAGTGTAAAGCTTTAAAAGTGAGCAGGAGAATTGAGTGTGAGATACGGGATTTAATCGGAAGCCAGGAGAGGGATTTCAGGAGGGGAGATGCGGAGACAGATTTAGGAAAGAGTAGAGTGATTCTGGCAGCAGCGTTTAGGATAGATTGTAGGGGAGACAGGTGAGAGGCAGGAAGGCCGGACAGCAGGAGGTTGCAGTAATCGAGACGTGAGAGAATGAGGGCCTGAGTCAGAGTTTTAGCAGTTGAGTAACAGAGGAAAGGGCGTATCTTTGTGATATTGTGGAGGAAAAAGCGACAAGTTTTAGAAACGTTTTGAATATGAGAGGAGAATGAGAGAGGAATCAAGTGTAACCCCTAGGCAGCGTGCTTGGGCTACTGGGTGAATGATCGTATTTCCAATAGCAATGTGGAAGGAGGTAGTAGGGCCAGGTTTGGGAGGAAGTATGAGGAGCTCTGTTTTTGCCATGTTAAGTTTCAGTCGGCGGATGGCCATCCAGGATGATATTCCAGAGAGGCATTCAGAAACTTTGGTCCGTATAGCAGGTGTAAGGTCAGGGGTTGAAAGGTAAATTTGTGTGTCGTTAGCATAGAGGTGATATTTAAACCCAAAAGATGTGATTAGGTCACCTAGAGAGAGTGTGTAAAGAGAAAAGAGAAGGGGTCTATTGATGCTTCCTTGTGGCAGCGAATAGATTATTGAAGCAAAAGTTGGTTCTAATTTGGTATGCCACAGCCTGTAAATGCCTAAAAAGTATGGAGAGCTTTGTTGCTTCATAAACAAAATGTAATCTGCTCTGTACAGTTTGTATTGTCCTCAAGCACTGCATAAATCCTTACACAAGGGTAGTCAAAATGTATCCTGGTCATAGCACCTGATCTGTTCAGCCTCTCTCCAAATGTGGCATATATGTCATTCTGTACCGGATTTACAATTACAGGGCATGAAGCTCCAGCTTGCAGGAGGACAATGAGTGCCAAGGTGCCATTTCTTTGTTTCCCGCATAGACACAGTAAATCAGACTTGACCTGTCAGTTACTACACCTGGAGAGCTCTCCTCTTCGCATTCAACACTGCAAAACTTGGACAGCTGCCCAGGGGGTGAATGAGACGTCTGATGACCGGAGCTCCTATTGCAGCACACACTGGGAGGCTGAGAGAGTATGTGTAGTCTATGTATTTGTATGTAACTTTGAGCTTCAGTGCGTGTGTATATCTGTCTATGTATGTACATGCCTGTTTGTGTAAGTGTGAACAAAATGTATGTCTTTGTCCCATATATATCTGTATATCTGTATATATATGTGCATGTTTATATGTGTTTTGTTGTTGTCTCCTAACAGATTCTTTGATCTCTCGAATTATTTTATGGTGAAGGCCAGTTCCCCGGTCCCCGTCCCCACCCCACATCGGGGGGTTATATATCTGTTCTGTTCAAATGGTGAAATGAGCACCATACCTGTCCAGCAAAGAAGAAAGAAAGTGCTGAAAGCAAAAATATTTCATTTGATCACTCTGGTTCTGTTTGTGCCAGTTTGAGCAAAACAGAGATTTTCTCATCTAGCCCCTAGCAGGGGAATCTGGCCCGATAGTTGCTCAGACAAACTGGGAGATGAAACAAGCTGTCCCACAATTTGAAAAAATATATGTCAGCCCTTGAAATCAATATACTTACAGTGTAGTGTCTTGCATGTACTGGATGGATCCGGGAGGTAAAGTGTTTAGAGTCAAGGTGTTATTGACTGCAATAGTGATCCGGCAGGAAGCCGTCGCACTGCTCTTCAGAAGGCTGGTTATGTTGGCTTCAAACGGCAGGTGGCCTCCTTCATGCTGTGTGACCTGAACTCCATTCACCCACTGTAACCAAGGAACAGTCAGACTCAGTCAGGCAACGTGGTGCCGTTACCGACAAGCAGAAAGAAACTCCAGTCATGTGTGACTTCACTTTATTTACAAGACGTATGCTCTGTCTGGTCTAGGAAGTTTTGGCGCAGCCATCTCGCTGCCGCCACTCAGCCACAGGGTACAACTAGCTAGCAGCCATTTCACCGTGAAGCTAACCCCTTACCCTAAAAAAACCCTTACCCTAACCCCTTATGGAACCCCTTACCCTAACCGTTAACCCCCTACTCTTTAAAACCACTAAAGTTAACCGCAAATACTAAAACTAATCCCTCTGACCACTTACTTTCATGGCTGTCCCCTGCAGCCAATCGACGCAGCTAAATGCTGCGGCGAGATGGCCGTGCCAAAACACACCGTTCCATGGAACAGAGAAAGTAAAACTAGGCATTAGATTTGGGGGTTCTCTCCAATTGTTTTGTAAACGTGAAGTATATTGAATATGTGGTTTACGAACTAGATCACTTAGGTCTAAATAAAGAATGGGATGTGTTACATTATGTCTTATGTCTCTTGATGTGCTCCTATATTGAATCAGTACAGCATATGTATAGATATGAGATATGTAACGGCAATGCCATTGTGTATCTGTCTACCCGCCTGTTTTTAGGCAATTGAGATATAGGGGGCGATTCACGAAGCAGTGATAACTGCTTTTAAGTATGATAAATTGATTTTAAGACCGATACAGCTTGCTGCGCGATTCACTAAGCAGTGATAACAGCGCTTTATCGGCCTTAAAAGGCATTTTTTCACCCCCACCCAAAAAAATGCGAAAACATATTCGTCCGATCAGGCAAAAAACGGCAAACACGCCATTTTTTTGCCAGTCAGCGCGATTCACTAAGCCGTGATAAGTGAATAGTACTTTAAAAGCACGTCAGATTTTTGCACCCGCTAAAGGATGGCGCAAAAGAAATGGAGCCATGAATAAAATCATTGTTTACGTTTCTTTTCACCACACAATTAATACAGCAGGACGGCGGGTGTCCCCGGGTGATCCCCACCAAAGTACAGGGCCCTCAGGTGATCCCCGCCGGAGTCCAGGGCCCTCAGGTGATCCCCGCCGGAGTCCAGGGCCCTCAGGTGATCCCCGCCAAAGTACAGGGCCCTCAGGTGATCCCCGCCGGAGTCCAGGGCCCTCAGGTGATCCCCGCCAAAGTCCAGGGCCCTCAGGTGATCCCCGCCGGAGTCCAGGGCCCTCAGGTGATCCCCGCCGGAGTCCAGGGCCCTCAGGTGATCCCCGCCGGAGTCCAGGGCCCTCAGGTGATCCCCGCCGGAGTCCAGGGCCCTCAGGTGATCCCCGCCGGAGTCCAGGGCCCTCAGGTGATCCCCGCCGGAGTCCAGGGCCCTCAGGTGATCCCCGCCGGAGTCCAGGGCCCTCAGGGGATCCCCGCCGGAGTCCAGGGCGCTCAGGTGATCCCCGCCGGAGTCCAGAGTTCCTCCTGGCCTGCAGTACCAATCGTGTGGCCAAAAAAACATAACAGGCAATACTTTGAAATAAATACACCCCCTCCTGCCTCCCCCGCCCCCTAACACATACAGCACATTAATGGTCAAAATTTCTATTATCCAGATAAGGATAATAGTGCATTTGTCCATTACAAATAAAACATTAGGCTGCAGAAATAAAACTTGCACTCACCCCTGCCAGGCTGCCACGATGAAGGCCGTCCTCATCCTCATCACCGTCCATGTCCTCTCTTTGCCACAAACAATACAGTACAATCAAAAATACAATCTAATGTCCCCTAATCCCTTAATCACCTTAGCGGTTAGTAACCGCTATAGTAATTAAGGGGTTATCCACCCTCTCCCACTACCCACCCAGGAGGCCTAACTACCCGTCCTAGGCAACTACCCCCACCCTTCACCCATTCATTGGTACAGTGGGTACATATCATGCTCATATAATATGGGCATGATTTACCACTATAGCAAGAAATGGTGAAGGAATAAAAAAACAGGCCCAAATAAAACCACATTACATTGCAAAACACATTACTAATTCCAATCAAACAATTGAATGGCACAGTGGGTACATCATGCCCATATAATATGGGCATGATTTAACACTATGCCAGTCAATGGTCAACCTTAAAAATGTTTTTTTTTTTTAAAAATCACAAAACAGGATCCAATGCAATCAAAACAATCTCAAAATAAAAACAAATAAAGAAGTAAACAGAACAAAAGTATCACCAATCAATTAATCAAATCCAAAAAAAGACCAGAATAAACAATTTGACAAATGCTTGCTTGTATGTATTTTAAATGTATATTGGTTCTTTGTTTTAAAATTTATATGCTATTTATTTTGCATATTGATGTGTTCTGGAATTTTTGGTGGTGTTTTAAAAGGTTTATTTCTGGCTTTTGATTGGTGTTTGCTTTTTAATGTTGGATTATTTTTGGACTTTTGATTTTGAATGATGCAGTTTATTTGGATATTTATTTTATTTATTCATGGTTTTGTTTTGGTGTTTTAATTGTTTATTCTGGTCTTTATTTTGGATTTGATCAATTGATTGGTGGTAATTTTGTTCTGTTTACTTCTTTATTTGTTTTTATTTTGAGATTGTTTTTTTAAATCTCTTTATTTGTATTTTCACAAAAATATCCATGTTAACAGATACATTGTCACTGTCCCCTCCCCCGTCCCCCGTCCCGCTTGCCCTCCGGTTCCGCTCCTGTCCCCGTGGCTGCACGCCCGGGGCAGGAGATGACAGCGGGGAATGTTCCCCCCCGAACCCGCTTCCCCTCTGGTCTCCGCTCCTATCCCCGTGGCTGCTCGCGCGGGGCAGGAGATGACAGCAGGGGATTTCCCCCCCTGTCCTGATTGCCCTCCGGTTCCACTCCTGTGGCTGCACGCACGGGGCAGGGGTGTTCCCCTCGGTCCCCGTGGCTGTCTCTGCTTCCCCCCCCCCTCCGCTCCCCCCTCCCCACAGAGTGTGTGTGTGTGTGTATAAGAGAGTGTGTGTGTGTATGTGTATGAGAGAGAGAGAACGTGTAGGACACCAGAGGTACCCCCCCACCCCACCCAGTCAGTCACCCCCCTACCCAGTCAGTCATCCCCCCACCCCACCCAGTCAGTCATCCCCCCACACCACCCAGTCACCCCCCCCCCACCCAGTCAGTCACCCCCCCCCCACCCAGTCAGTCATCCCCCCCCCACCCACCCAGTCATCAACCCCCCACCCAGTCAGTCATACCCCCCCACCCAGTCAGTCATACCATCCCTCTGCCCCCTGCCCAGTCGCCCAGTCACCCCGCCCAGTCAGACAGTCATCCCTGCCCCCTGCCCAGTTGCCCAGTCACCCCACCCAGTCAGTCATCCCACCCTCCTGCCCCCTGCCCAGTCACCCCACCCAGTCAGACAGTCACCCCACCCCCCTGCCCCCTGTCCAGTCGCCCAGTCACCCCATCCCCCCACCCAGTCTCTCTCCCTCTCTCTCACCTACTCTCCTTCTCTCTCTCACCCTCTCTCCGTCTCTCTCTCACCCTATCACCCTCTCTCTCTCACCCTCTCTCCGTCTCTCTCTCACCCTCTCTCCGTCTCTCTCACACCCTCTCTCCGTCTCTCTCTCACCCTCTCTCCATCTCTCTCTCACCCTCTCTCCGTCTCTCACCTTCTCTCTCACCGTCTGTCTCACCCTCTCTCTGTCTCACCCTCTCTCTGTCTCACCCTCTCTCTGTCTCACCCTCTCTCTGTCTCACCCTCTCTCTGTCTCACCCTCTCTCTGTCTCACCCTCTCTCTGTCTCACAATCTGGATCTGGATATTTTATTTACCCTGTGTATCTTAACTGCCCTAAACTACACTGAAATAACCTATACTGCTTTCTTCCAGATCTGACTCAAGCTTCACACAGAAGACATCAGAATCCCCCGTAACCCAGAAGACAGGTAGGGAACACATCCCCTCCAATGTGTAACATTGCGGGAATGAGGTACCTGGACATTGAGGGACTGCGGATCAGGTAAGATCCCAGGTGGGATTGCTGCTTTAAATATTGTGAAGCGGGGGCATCCAGGCACTAGTTAAGGGGTGCAGGAAACTAGTCATTCACATTTGGCTTTTTTTTTTTAGATTTGACATTTATACACACACACACACACACACACACACACACACACACACACACACACACACACACACACACACACACACACACACACACACACACACACACACACACACACACACACGACTAATTGTAGTATAATGCAATACAATAAATAAACTTATGTTAAAAACGAATGTTCTTACTAGGAATTTATTCAATTTATTTCATTTATGGTTTTTTTTAAATGCGGGGCTGGGGGCGGAATTAGAGGGGGGGTTGGGGGGCGGGACTAGAGGCGTGGTTGGGGCGGGACTAGGTGGCGAGTAGATTTTTTGGTTCGGCTAGTAGATTTTTGGGTGATTTGTCAAGCACTGATTATAGAGATGATGTAACTTTAACCCTATCCGAGGCCTGTGTGCACATTTTCTCAAAATACATAAGATCTGGGTTGTCATCCCGGTCAAACTTCTTCTCCTCAATAAAGTGTCTAACTTGTAGATATCGATAGAAATCTGTGCTTGGCAGCTCAAACTGTTCCTGCAATTCTTGAAACGTTTGTAACTTAGAACAGGGGTGAGCAAACTTTTTATGCCGAGCCCCCCTTTTCATCCATGAAATTTCTCGGGCCCCCCTGCCTGATGTAATCAAAATCACATGAAAAAAAAAACCTTTATTAAAAACGGTATACAATGTAAATACAAATATGTCTAAATACTTACATATTTCAACAGCTAGCGCTTGCAATATTAGGCTGCGTCCACGCTGCCGCTGAGAGCGGTGACATCATCAACTCTCCAAGCGTGAGCACAGGGTGTCCTGCATAATTTTGCAAGCACGGGCGTAGATCGGGGCTATTTCTGTGTGTGTGTGTGTGTGTGTGTGTGTGTGTGTGTGTGCATTGACTGCTGCTGAGCGCGCTTCAAAGTTAAATTTCTTTGTTTCCCCAAACACCCAAGCTTGGGAGAGCGTACGTGCACAAAGGCAATCCTATTGGGGGGGGCATTCATCCACCTCTTTGCTACCTCCCGCCCCCCTTTTTTTCCCTTCTTCCATTTGCCTTTTTATTCTCCCTGCTCTTTGTCTTGCTGTCCTCAGTGTCATCCACACTCCTACCTACAGTATTATTTATTTCCGTTTTCAATGTTGTGTTTTCACTTTTTTTTTTAACATTATTTCTGTCCATTCATAGTATGATTGATTTAGTGGCAGGCTACCCTCTCACTTGCAGAGGATCGCAGCGAAGCAGGTTGCCAGCGGAGGAGAGCAGGAACACAGCGCTATTGCAGGGTAGACACCGGAAGGAGGGGCGTTTAACATCACAGCGCTGGGGCATGCTCCTCCCGGTACCTCCGAAGCCCCCGCGTGTGCGCACACACCATCACATTGCCGCCACCTGCACTATTCTGTTTGGCCGCCCGCGCACAGCTTCTTGGTTGCCTGTGCACAGCTATTTCGCCCTCCCGCGCACAGTGTCTGCCGGCCCGCGCACACCAGGTTTTGACGCACGCCCCCCCCTAAATAATCTTGCACCCCCCCAATTTGCGCACCGCTGCATTAAATCACAACACACACACACACAATCACAACAAACATACTCAAATCACAACACACACAGACAACACACACAATCACAACCAACAGACACAACACACCCACACCCAACACAGACACAACACACACAACACAGTCATACTTTCACCTGGAGGAAAAGTACTAAACATGCTGGTCCCCCGTGTGCAGCTGAAAGCACAGCAGCAAGCACAGAGCAGAGCAGGTAAGTCCCCGCCCCCGCAGCAAGCACAGAGCAGAGCAGGTAAGTCCCCGCCCCTGCAGCAAGCGCAGAGCAGGGAAGTCCCCGCCCCCGCAGCAAGCACAGAGCAGAGCAGGGAAGTCCCCGTCCCCGCCCCCGCAGCAAGCACAGAGCAGAGCTGGGAAGTCCCCGCCCCCGCAGCAAGCACAGAGCAGAGCAGGGAAGTCCCCGCCCCCGCAGCAAGCACAGAGCAGAGCAGGGAAGTCCCCGCCCCCGCAGCAAGCACAGAGCAGAGCAGGGAAGTCCCCGCCCCCGCAGCAAGCACAGAGCAGAGCAGGGAAGTCCCCGCCCCCGCAGAAAGCAGAGCAGGGAAGTCCCCGCCCCCGCCCCCGCAGCAAGCACAGAGCAGAGCTGGGAAGTCCCCGCCCCCGCAGCAAGCACAGAGCAGAGCAGGGAAGTCCCCGCCCCCGCAGCAAGCACAGAGCAGAGCAGGGAAGTCCCCGCCCCCGCAGCAAGCACAGAGCAGAGCAGGGAAGTCCCCGCCCCCGCAGCAAGCACAGAGCAGAGCAGGTAAGTCCCCGCCCCTGCAGCAAGCGCAGAGCAGGGAAGTCCCCGCCCCCGCAGCAAGCACAGAGCAGAGCAGGGAAGTCCCCGTCCCCGCCCCCGCAGCAAGCACAGAGCAGAGCTGGGAAGTCCCCGCCCCCGCAGCAAGCACAGAGCAGAGCAGGGAAGTCCCCGCCCCCGCAGCAAGCACAGAGCAGAGCAGGGAAGTCCCCGCCCCCGCAGCAAGCACAGAGCAGAGCAGGGAAGTCCCCGCCCCCGCAGCAAGCACAGAGCAGAGCAGGGAAGTCCCCGCCCCCGCAGAAAGCAGAGCAGGGAAGTCCCCGCCCCCGCAGCAAGCACAGAGCAGAGCAGGGAAGTCCCCGACGCCGCAGCAAGCACAGAGCAGAGCAGGGAAGTCCCCGCCCCCGCAGCAAGCACAGAGCCGAGCAGGGAAGTCCCCACCCCCGCAGCAAGCACAGAGCAGAGCAGGGAAGTCCCCGCCCCCGCAGAAAGAGCAGAGCAGGGAAGTCCCCGTCCCCGCAGCAAGCGCAGAGCAGAGCAGGGAAGTCCCCGCCCCCGCAGAAAGCAGAGCAGGGAAGTCCCCGCCCCCGCAGCAAGCACAGAGCAGGGAAGCAGCCAGCACGGAGCTTGAGCATCTTGGCCGCCGGCCGTGTACAGCGGCTCCCAGCACGCGCCACCCCTAAATAATCTGGCGCCCCCTAGTTTGCACACCGCTGACTTAGAGTGTGAGAATAGATCTACAACTTTTGAAATACCTTTACCTCTCCAACGGTCCAAATAGGTTTCATGGTATCCTGGAGGGAAGTTATAATTGTTTGCTAGCGGGATCATCAGGGAGTTTTTTTGTGTGAGTTTCAGCTTAAAACTGGCCGAGTCCCATATATCACAGGAGTGCTTTAAAATCTGGAGACTATCTTTGGCTGGTCTTTTGAGATTGTTTTGAATGCATTGGATCTTGTTTGTGATTTGTTTTTTTTAGGTTGACCATTGACTGGCATAGTGTTAAATCATGCCCATATTATATGGGCATGATGTACCCACTGTGCCATTCAATTGTTTGATTGGCATTAGTAATGTTTTCATTTTGCAATGTTATGTGGTTTTATTTGGGCCTGCTTTTTTATTCCTTCACCATTTCTTGCTATAGTGGTAAATCATGCCCATATTATATGAGCATGATGTACCCACTGTACCAATGAATGGGTGAAGGGTGGGAGTACTTGAATGGGGAGGGTGGTTAGGCTTACTGGGTGGGTAGTGGGAGAGGGTGGGTTAACCCCTTAATTACTATAGCGGTTACTAACCGCTAAGGTGATTAAGGGTTTAGGGGATATTAGATTGTGTTTTTGATTGTACTGCATTGTTTGTGGCAACAGAGGACATGGACTGTGATAAGGATGAGGACGACCTTCATCATGGCAGCCTGGCAGGGGTGAGTGCAAGTTTTATTTATTTTATTTCTGCAGCTTAATGTTTTATTTTAAATGGGCAAATGCACTATTATCCATATCTGTACTGTATCTGTTATGGGGGGAGGCGTATTTATTTCCGTTTTTTTTTTTTTTTTTTTTTAATTAAAGCACGGACTGGTACCCAGGCCAGCGGACACCACCCGAGAGCCCCCGCCAGCCTATAGTAACATTCCTATGCTTTAAAAAACAAACAACTAATGTAGTGTACGTTAGAGGGTATAGAGGTTGTTGGGGGCACAGGGGGTGGGTAGCACATATTGCAAGGTTTATTGGGAGCAATTGCCACCAATAAAGCTGCTATTGGGCCTTAACCCCGTCATTGCCTTAGCGGCTAGCCGCTAAGGTAATGAAGCTGCTTTAATGTATTTTTTTTAATAGTGTGCGGGAGCAGGGCGTCTCCTGAGCTGAACTGCTTTGATTTTTGGCTCAGGGACCCCCTGCTTTCTGAGTTACAGGCCAGTGACGCCAACATTTTTAAAAGTCCTCGTCACATGACGCGAGACATTGAAATAATGGAGGAGATATCGGCACCCCATATCTGGGCCTGTAACTCAGGAAGCAGGGGGTCCCCGAGGCTGAAATCAATGCACAGTGCCACCTTTTGCTTCAAAACAAGTTAAGGTCAAAACAGCTGTCTGTGGGTGGGTTTACTGGCTATGCATCTTAACCCAAGCTGTGATCAAAAGCTGTGAAATGCAGCAAGCATAAGCTTTAGGGGACCATGTTATATGGCTTTGAAGCAAAAGGTGGCACTGTGTGCTCATTTGCATGTCACTTCCTAGAAGCCCTTGCTGCAGTGGAAGCTGGGTGACAATGGTGAAAGGCAGGACTGCAAACCTGTCTAAGACATGCAAATGAGCATACAGTAATATTTCCATTTGATAGAATATATATATATATATGAGAAAAAAAGAAGAAAGAAAAAGCGCCTGATCCTAGTGTAAATTCAGATTTAAAAAGTTTTAATTAACATGAACAGACAATTGCCAACTCACACTTTGTCAGTTTAAAATAAGCAATTTATGGGACAAGCCCATGCACCACGCTGACGTCCAGGTTTCAGAAGTCTTCCATCTGCATACAAATGTAGCTGCTGTGAATCAGCCCTGCTGTGGGATATGCTGCCGGTATAACCTTTCTCCTCTGCACGGAAGGTAGATGTTTTCTGGCTGTGTTCAATCACCCACTGATCGAGTAGCAGGATGCAGGAACTGACGTCTGTGCTCTGGAGCTTGAGCTTGAGCTGCTTGGCCACCGTAGTTTCCTGTACCACGTGACCCTACGAGTTTCCTCCGTCTCAGGGCTTGTCCCATAAATTGCTTATTTTAAACTGACAAAGTGTGAGTTGGCAATTGTCTGTTCATGTTAATTAAAACTTTTTAAATCTGAATTTACACTAGGATCGGGCGCTTTTTCTTTCTTCTTTTTTTCTTAGGTATCGTTGGGAGGTTGGAGATCCCAAGAATTAAGCTGCCCAGGACTTCTAATTCATTTTTAAGGATTTGTATGGACATCATTTTATATTGATCACACATTTTTGTCTACAATACAAAAGAGACACACACACTATTTTTATAGGTATTTTTTCTTTTTTCTTTTTATTGTTTTTGTTGCCAACCACATTTTTAATTATATTTTTTTATTATATTTTTCATTTTTTTAAATATTTTTTCACAATTTTGTTTTTTCACCTTTTATATTGCAATTTGCTTGGTTTCCTGCTAATCTAGAAGCATTGTTATATATCTGTGCTGGGTATATCAACCTGCAGTGTGAGTTCTGTTTTGCAGGGTATAGGTGTATGCGAATAAGGGCTCTGTCTTTTATTTTCATTGTTATCACATATATATATGCGCTACTCATAAGCGGTATAAAATCATACAATGCAACAGAATATATATATATATATATATATATATATATATATATATATATATATATATATATATATATATATATATATATATATATATATATATATTCTGTTGCATTGTATGATTTTATACCGCTTATGAATAGCCTGGCTGGTCTTGAAACGCATAAGGCTATTTTTTTTTTACTTTGTTGCATGCAATAAATATTTGGCATTTTAAAAATGTGGTGTTCCCTTGGCGTAATGTGGTGCTGAAAGACAGCTTCACAAAGCACATCTAATTAGATTCTGGATATACAAGTAAATGCCTCCTCTTACCCAACATATAACAGTATTGTAAGGAATTCTTATGTGATCTAATTAGATCTGCTTTGTGCATTTGTATCTAAGAGCCAACTAGGTATAGTACTTCTGTATATCAGACTATCTTGGTATTATTAAGGCAGTATCTGCAGATACCTGTTCTGAGCAATTACAGAGGGGTTTAAAGGCTCTAATTGTTGCCAGCCCTGAGTTGCAAGGTAATAGCTCACTAGCACAATATTAGTCTGAGATACTGAGTACACCTCTTGCATTCATGAGCTAACAACTAGCTCTTAAAACTACTCCTGGACTACAATCACAGTTACCATTCTTTGATCTGTATCCAAGGTGTAACTGTTCACCTGAGAGCATCAGTGTACTTTTTATATCTACTCACTACCTCTCTTATAGATACACCATATCTATATTGCTACCAGCCTCCATTAGTACCTATATAAAAGGACATTCATTCCTCTACTTCAGTGTAAGACCATAGTTGACACTGATATTTACCATCCCAGTATAGAATTATAGACCATTCTCTACACCCCTTTTTTTTTAATTTCAACCCATCTCATGTACAATTTATTTGATATGATTTGAATAAATGCTATGTTTTAAAGTATGATTTTTATTTCAATGTGTGCATTTTTTGTTTTGTTTTAAAGTATATTCACAACTCTGGTCTAATAAAAGGTTATACGTTTAACTGTTCTGAATCCCCCACCCATCTAAGTGTGCACACAACGAATAGGCATCTTTAAGGACTCTTTCCCTGGTTTTGTAGTTCTGTCTAACTATTTACCTCTGTGTAGCAACTTGACATAGCCCTAGAGAGGTCAGCTCCCCCCTTCAACTTGAGGAACAATGGTTTACGGTCCCATGGTTATACTGGGAAAGCGCTGTCAAATTTCTCATGTGTTGGCGTGTAGACAGACATTACACGACCTGTACTTACCATGATGGATAAATAGTGAGCACTGCCAACACGAAGAACGACTCTTAAAGCTGCTTTGTCTTCTACCCACCGGCTGGGAAGCCAGATCTCCTTCTCATACCAGACCCACCCAATGTGATTTCTCAGGGTGATGTCCTGGGTGATATCATTGTAGCTAGCAGGCACCGGCATGTCAATAACGGGACCAGTCTGCAAGAGGAATGTGAAACAAGAGCATGAAGAGAGTCCGATCAATCACGTGAGCTGCTAATCTCACGGCCTCTAAGGGCCTCATGCAGAGAGCAGCGCTATGCAGAATTGGAGAGGGGGAAAAAATTTACCTTTTTTGGAGAGTTTTTATGTCCATATGCAGAAAGGGCAGAAAACTGCCTTTCTGCATATGGAGAGTTTCAACCAGCGCTATTAGCGCTGTTGAAACTACTGGGGAAAAAAATCGCGTTTTTTTTTTTTCCCCTCCACCGGCCGCGGAGCGCCAGCTGCTTGGTGGAGAGGGAAAATGTTGAAAATCGCGCCATTTTTTTGCCGCGAACAGCCACTAGATGGCGATCGCGGCTCTCTGCATACGGCAGAGAAAAAAACTGGAGAGAATTTAAACTCTCCAGGCGCGCGGCGAATTTGAAGGGGAAAAAAAAAAATGGCGCTTTTTTTTAAACTTGCCGGTTTCTGCCTTTCTGAAGGCAGAATCCGCCAATTAATGCCGCTTTCACTTTTTGCGCTGCTCTCTGCATGAGGCCCTAAATGAGAGACACCACCTGGCGCTGGGAGACACAGCCCAATTACTTGAATGTGTTTGGAAGGTGTCTTCCATTGGCACAAGGTACCTTAGGGCTATATTTACAACGCAGACTGACAAAGTGCAGGATTTTGCAACCAGGAGCGATGCCCATATTATAATGGGATGGAAGGGATGTAGATAAACATTGTGCTAGGTCTGAGCTAAAGTAAGAGCTCCCTCTTGAACAAACTGTGTCAAATCTATGAAATGATAATTTTACTAGTAAGCGTCTAACATCTGACACAGTCACACGCACCAAGTTGTGGAAACTTGTGATATACAAGAGGATATTCACTAGGAAGCAGCATTTCATTATATTTGTATGTACACCAACAGTTCCCATTTATTTATTAATAAAAAAGGGATTTATCATACTAAAAGTTAATCCCAATATCTGATTTTCAGACTATAATTGCAGTATTGATCTGTCTAAAATAAGGCTAAAAAGAACTGTGCCCCAAAACGTTTTGAATTTTTCAAAACCATTACTGACCACTACTTTTTCGAAGCCTCTTTCGACCACCACTATATTGTAATCGCGGGTAACAATTGCTAACGACTATTGAAATACATAACATTAGTAGATGAAGTTGACAAAAAGGCATGGTTTCTCCCATCGCTCGAACCTTTGTACAAATATAATTAAGTGAGATATTCATCCTATATGTATAGTTCTACTGACCCAGATGAAAACAAATGAAAATCTCCAGCAAAACTTTTTCCAGCGACAGTATTTCAGTAATGGCAAATCAGGAAAATCATTGTTCCTGGGAGAAATGTGTGTGTGAAGTAATTCGGCATATCAGTGTATGCCTTCCATTTCTCTAAATATGTTAACGGTATTTGCCATCACAGTCTCATCACATCACATCATACAGTATATTGAATAAAGTAATGACAGATAGCAATTTGATGATAGCCTTAGGACTGATCTCCTTGACTGATATAAGTTTTCTTAGTGCCGTTTATTGGGTTGATGGGTCACTCAGGCTTGAGGTCCCACACATTGCTGGTTCCAACTGATCCTGAAGGAGATAATTACCATTTTACTCCCACTGATGCCACAACAGCAAAAGATGTCAACCTCCACTGGACAAAATCTGGGAGGCCAAAGTGTCCTGGGACAATGCAAAAAATAAGTGAGACTGGTTCTAAACCAGTAACAAATCAATGAAAACCAGTGAGAGGTGACATCTCAAAAGGTTTAAATCCATAGAGCATGTTTCCATATGAAGATCTACCGAGCAGTAAAAGGGTTAAACACAAGACAACACAAAAACAAAATGGTGTTGCTAAGGAAATGGTCAACAACACACTGTCTAATACAAAACTCAGCTGCTTTTAGTAAAGAAATGTCTTGATTTTCACTTTTTTTTTCAATAGGTCTTTTTATACTTTGTTGGGAGCTTTTTGGTGGTTAAGTTGTTTTTAACATGAGATATTTGGAACATTATGCCATTTACTGCACAGTGTGATTTTAACGATGACTTGCACAAGCTGCCTCTGTACCAGAGAGCAAGGAAATCAAAATTCAAGGTAAACGTTTTCTGCCAGGTCCCTGAGCTGCTAAAGGGACAATGTATGAATGGAAGAAGCTCCAGTTTCCATATTGAAGGGGTCTCACCTGGGCAATTGTTACCTCTTATACCGTTATCTGACACGTAGAAGTATTTTTTTAAGTTATACTTGACAGGGGTTGGATTTCCCTTGTATTTTCACCAAGTGCCTGTACACCACCTCCCTTTATCTGTATTGTTTCTCTAAGGACAGAGAGGCAGAAAAGAATAGAAACACTTGATTGACAAACACTTCCTCATTCAGAGGCCCCTAAGTAATTAAACTGGACGACTGTAGTATTGCACCTTTAAATGGGCAGGACCTTCTACAGTAGGACAAAAGTGCATGTAAAATGTTTAATAGGTTAAATGTAGCTGATTAACACCTTAAAAAAAAAAAGAGCTCTTAGGACTTAAAAATACAATAGTGCCGATCAGGCACTACTGTACAAACACTCGCACTAACATCACTGGGAGTTTCTGAGCAGGAGTGCCTGATCGGCATTACTGCACTTTAATGATTAATCACCTTAGTCTCAATTTAAAGACAGTAAGGTCATTTATGATCCTTGATAAAGAGGTCCCATCAGAGGCGGCTATACCATTAGGTAATATAGTGGTCCACATAGGGCAGGCCTGCACAACATACGGCCCGCAGGCCGCCGGGACACCCTGTGCGGCCCGCAACGGCTCCCTCCAACCCCACCCCCCTTCACCCCCCACTTCCCTGGTAGGGAAGGAAGCAGCGCGCTCCAATAGGAGCGCGCTCCAGCAGTGTGTGACAGCGCGCTATCCCCCATGCCCCCTCCCTCCCACCCTCTCCCGCTCTAGCAGTGTAGCGCGACCCGGAACTTTCGGGGTCTGCTGCTAGAGCGCGCATCCCTCACGCTTCTCCCTGCCGCCATCTCTGTTGCCTCCGCTTCCGCCGCCACCACCTCTGCTGCTGTCGCCATCAGGTAACATGGGGGGGTTGGGGGGGGCTGCTGAAAAGGGTTGGGGGAGAAAGATGTGAGGTGCAGGGGGGGGCGAGAGAGATGTGAGGTGCAGGCGGGGGGAGAGAGATGTGAGGTGCAGGGGGGGAGAGAGATGTGAGGTGCAGGGGGGGAGAGAGATGTGAGGTGCAGGGGGGGGGAGAGAGATGTGAGGTGCAGGGGGGGGAGAGAGATGTGAGGTGCAGGGGGGGAGAGAGATGTGAGGTGCAGGGGGGGAGAGAGATGTGAGGTGCAGGGGGGGAGAGAGATGTGAGTGCAGGGGGGGAGAGATGTGAGGTGCAGGGGGGGAGAGATGTGAGGTGCAGGGGGGGAGAGATGTGAGTGCAGGGGGGGAGAGAGATGTGGGGTGCAGGGGGGGGGAGAGATGTGAGGTGCAGGGGGGGAGAGAGATGAGGTGCAGGGGGGGAGAGATGTGAGGTGCAGGGGGGGAGAGAGATGTGAGTGCAGGGGGGGAGAGAGATGTGGGGTGCAGGGGGGGGGAGAGATGTGAGGTGCAGGGGGGGGGAGAGAGATGAGGTGCAGGGGGGTGAGAGATGTGAGGTGCAGGGGGGGGAGAGAGATGTGGTGTACAGGGGGGTATTATGTGTATGGGTGAGGGGGAGAGATGGGGGTATGAGAGATCGATGGGGAGTCTCGTAAAGGTTGATGATGAAGGGTGCTGGGGAAGATATATGAGGATGATGATGACGATTTTACCCGTGCGGCCCCAAACTTTTTTCCTTGGAGCAGTTCGGCCCTTCTCACTGTACAAGTTGTGCAGGCCTGAGATAGGCATCCCAGCTGTAGGGTCCCACACAGGCTCCCATGCTCCTGTCCAAGTCTGCCTTTTGCCAGGTCTTCCGAGACACACGCACACCTACAGGCTATAGCAGAGACCCCCCTCACCTTACAGCAGCGTTGCCATGGAGATGTGTGTGTCAAATGACGCCGTGGGTCACGTGATGTCACATGACCCGCAGCATCATTTCACTCTGGACCAAGGTAAGCGGGGCGGAGGGGGCGCGAGCACTGGGAGAGGCAAGGCAGGGGGCGTAGCTCCAAAAGTTTGCGTTCCACTGCATTAGATGTTAAACCACTGCCCAGGATTCCCAGAAAGTGCTGGGTCGTGCCCCTTTAGGAACGTTTGGCTAACCCTGTCTTCCCACCTTCGTTACAAGTTAACTACTTTAAATCAGTGCTCATAACTAACAAGGAAGCATGTCTGAATGATATTACATTGTATACTGGAATTGCAACAAAATATTTCATACAAAAATAAATGTGTCACCTGCTGGAAGCAATTACTATATGCAGGACTTGTATACTGTATACAAGCCCAACAGGGCTGGTGCAAGGGTATTTAATGCCCTAGCCCGCTCTCTACCTGTCAGTCTCTCTCCCTCATTCCCCTCTCTCTGTCACTCTCCCCGCTTCTCGCCCTCTCTTTCATTCTCTCTCCCCTCTCTGTCGCTCGCTTGTCATCGCTGTTTCCTCCAGTGCTTGGCCCTGCCCCCAGCCTCCTTACACCTCCTCCTGGTTGGCTACATTGAATGGGAGAAACTGCCCAGCTCTCCCTACTCAGGGAAATCTCCCTCCAGTGTTAGGCCTTGACCCCGCTGCCTACTACAGCGTCCACCCGCGCGCACGAGAGCCCTCCCCGCAATGGCGCCGGGCCCGCTGCGAGGGGGGGCCGCAGCGCTCGCGCGAGAGCTACTCCTGCTCTCAATAGAATTGAGAGCAGGACTCGTGTCGAGCGATTAGGCACGCCCCCCGGCGGTTCAGCCAATGAGGGCGAACCTGCCGGGTGACGTCATGGCCGCGCCCCCGTCACTCCTCCGCCTCGCCCCCCCCCCCCCCGGTCTCTCCTCCTGCAGTGAGCTGCAGACCGGGGAATCGGCTGAACGCGCTGCCAAAAGCGCGGGCGCGCGTTACAGCGGCGTGACTGGGGCCTTAGCCTTAGAAATTTGCCGCCCTCCAAATTCTGCCATCCTATGCAGCCGCTTTGTTGGCCTAATGGTTGAACAGGAGTTGAAGGCAGACTTGTCAAAAATTAAGTTCAAATAATCTTTCTTCAGTGCCAAATCTAGAGCCTCAAATACGTAAATGATCAAAAAAAAAAAATCAGGTCTTTCCTGCTTTTTTAATCTGGAGCAGTATTTTTTCAAACACAATGTGTAAGCTACACTGGAGTACAGCTACTGTATAGCCACTTAATGCTTTCAATTCTCTCAATATGATAAAACTTGGGCTGTCTGAACCTACTGTAAATGGCTGATTTAATCAGATACTAGCTCTCGGCAAGTGGATTTTTATATTTATTTTTATGTCATTCTGTTTTACTTCCCTATCATGTGTCATTTTGTTTACACCTTTTAGTGATGTTCACATTCCAGTCTTTGGCTGGGGCCATGGTATTGACCTTGCGGACCAGCGAACAGACTGCCTTAAGGAAGTGTTCGCGTCCATGTGGCGTGCGGGCGCCTGCGCGCGGAAGTGGGAGGGGCCGCACGTTGCGCAAGAAATCAGTTCAAACTGATTTCTTGGGGCGACAGGCGGTCACGTGAGAAGAGTAGGGGCCCCAGAACAGAGCTTTGCGGGACACCACAGGTGATATCCAAGGGGTTGGAGTTAGAGCCTGAGATAGGTAGGAATGTAACCAGTTTAAAGCATGTTTCCCTATTCCAGAGCTCTGGAGTTTGTTAAGCAGGATAACATGATCAACAGTATCAAAAGCCTTTGCAAAATCTAGGAATACTGCACCAGTGAGTTGTCCCCGTTCCATTCCACACTGGATTTCATTGCAAACTTTTGGCAGGGTAGTTACGGTGGAGTGTTTGGGACGAAACCCAGATTGGAATTGGCTAGGGATATTTGTCTTGGTATAGAAATCGCTTAAAGCTGCAGTTCAGTCAATATCCTGCATGTGTGGTTTTTTTTAATAAATCAGTTCTGTACTGTGAGAAAATACTTGTAGCATTTTCTTTTTTTTAAAAAACAACTTTGAAAGACAATTTTTTATGTATTCTAATGTAACGAGCATTTTTGTTTCTATAGCAACCCTTTAGAAAGGCACAACCCCTTCCTTTAATGTAACAGGCTCTGGCACACCCCTTTGTGAGTCCTGCCCCCTCCACAACCGTGCACATGCATGAGCACAAATGTATCAGTCATTGCCTGGTCACATGATCTTCCCCACAGAACTGTCAGAGCAGCAGCAGCAGAAAAGGAGAGTAGCTCAGAATGAATTCATTAAACCTTATTCCATTGCACGTGTATAGTTAATGTTAAATATTAACAACTCATTTAAAATCAAATCTGTATATATCATACTGTAAACAATATGTATATTTAATTTTGTGTGTACTGTATGTGAATGTGTACAATTCAATGTATGTTATTAAAATTAATAATGGCTTGTTCTTGTATAGCGCTGCTAGTTTTACATGGCACTTTACAGAGACATTTTGCAGGCACAGGACCCTGCAGAGCTTAGGTGTGTATGTATGTGTTTGTATGATATAGATATATATGCACACGCACGCATATGCACGCGCACACATATACATGCACACACGTATACATGCGCACACGCACACATATACATGCGCACACGCACACATATACATGCGCACACGCACACATATACATGCGCACACGCACACATATACACAAACATGCGCTCACTCACACATACATGCGCATACGCACACATACATGCGCACACGCACACACATGCGCACACGCACACAAACATGCGCACACGCACGCATAAACATGCGCACACGCACACAAACATGCGCACATGCACACATATACATGTGCACACACATATACATGCGCACATATACACGCACACGCACACATACATGCGCACATATACACGCACACAAACATGCGCACACGCACGCATAAACATGCGCACACGCACACAAACATGCACACATATACATGTGCACACACATACATGCGCACATATACACGCACAAACATGCGCACACGCACGCGCACACGCACACATAAACATGCACACATATACATGCACACACGTATACATGCGCACATGCACACATATACACACACACAAAAATGCGTACACGCGCACATAAACATGTGCACACGCACATATATACACACACAAACATGCACACACGTATACATGCGTACACGCACACATATACATGCACACATATACACACACACACACACACGCACACATATACATGCCCACACGCACACAGATACACACACACAAACATGCGCACACGCACATACATGCGCACACGCACACGCACACATATACACGCAAACAAACATGCACACACGCACATATACATGCGAACAGCACACATATACACACAAACATGCGCACACGCACACAAACATGCGCACACGCACACATAACCATGCGCACACGCACACAAACATGCGCACACGCACACTTAACCATGCGCACACGCACACATAAACATGCGCACACGCACACATAAACATGCGCACACGCACACATAAACATGCGCACACGCACACATAAACATGCGCACACGCACACATATACATACACACTGTGTGTGCGCATGTTTATGTGCGTATATATTTATGGTATTGCTTGACCTGAGGAAGAGGAAAACTCTTGAAAGCTTGTCCCATGACACAAATTGTTGGTCCAAATAAAAAGAAGGTATCAACAATACTGAAGAATTCATATATTCTGGTGTGTGTATGTATGTATGTAATATATATATATTTATTTATTTTAATTTATATATACTGTATGTATATATGTATATGTATGGATATATAGCGAAGGTCAGCAGCCGGCGGCGGAGGGAGAGAAGTACGGCATCCTGCAGCGAAGCTCGGCAGCGGCAGAGGACAGTAGCCGGCGGCGGAGGGAGAGAAGGACGGCATCCTGCAGCGAAGCTCGGCAGCGGCAGAGGACAGCAGTGGTGGCGGAGGGAGGGAGAGAAGGACGGCATCCTGCAGCGAAGCTCGGCAGCGGCAGAGGACAGCAGTGGTGGCGGAGGGAGGGAGAGAAGGACGGCATCCTGCAGCGAAGCTCGGCAGCGGCAGAGGACAGCAGTGGTGGCGGAGGGAGAGAAGGACGGCATCCTGCAGCGAAGCTCGGCAGCGGCAGAGGACAGCAGTGGTGGCGGAGGGAGAGAAGGACGGCATCCTGCAGCGAAGCTCGGCAGCGGCAGAGGACAGCAGTGGTGGCGGAGGGAGGGAGAGAAGGACGGCATCCTGCAGCAAAGCTCGGCAGCGGCAGAGGACAGCAGTGGTGGCGGAGGGAGAGAAGGACGGCATCCTGCAGCAAAGCTCGGCAGCGGCAGAGGACAGCAGTGGTGGCGGAGGGAGAGAAGGACGGCATCCTGCAGCAAAGCTCGGCAGCGGCAGAGGACAGCAGTGGTGGCGGAGGGAGAGAAGGACGGCATCCTGCAGCGAAGCTCGGCAGCGGCAGAGGACAGCAGTGGTGGCGGAGGGAGAGAAGGACGGCATCCTGCAGCAAAGCTCGGCAGCGGCAGAGGACAGCAGTGGTGGCGGAGGGAGAGAAGGACGGCATCCTGCAGCAAAGCTCGGCAGCGGCAGAGGACTGTAGCCGGCGGCGGAGGGAGAGAAGGACGGCATCCTGCAGCAAAGCTCGGCAGCGGCAGAGGACAGCAGCAGTGGTGGAGGGAGAAGAGGACCATGTGAATGGAGCAGGAGCGGACAGGAGGGCGGTAGAGAGGAGTTACGCTGTAGCAGCGGCAGACACCGAAATACTTCTGTCAGACCGCTGACCTCTATCTAGACAAATCACCCAAAAATCTACTCGCCCCATTGTCCCACCTTTTAAAAAAAGAAATGGAATAAATTCCTAGTAAGAACTAATAACATTTGTTTTTGACATAACCGTTTATTTATTGTATTACATTTATACTTTACTACAACTAGTCCTTGTTACTGTACATAGTTCCTTACTAATCTAGTAAAAAAAGCCAGATATAAATGAGTGAGGGAGAGGGTGGGTGATGGTGAGGGTGGGTGACGGAGAGAGTGGGTGGGTGATGGTGAGGGTGGGTGACGGAGAGGGTGGGTGGGTGACGGTGAGAGTGGGTGACGGAGAGGGTGGGTCGGTGAGGGAGAGGGTGGGTGACGGAGAGGGTGGGTGACAGAGAGGGTGGGTGGGTGATGGTGAGGGTGGGTGATGGTGAGGGTGGGTGACGGAGAGGGTGGGTGGGTGATGGTGAGAGTGGGTGACGGAGAGGGTGGGTCGGTGAGGGAGAGGGTGGGTGACGGAGAGGGTGGGTCGGTGAGGGAGAGGGTGGGTGACAGAGAGGGTGGATGGGTGATGGTGAGGGTGGGTGACGGAGAGGGTGGGTCGGTGAGGGAGAGGGTGGGTGACGGAGAGGGTCGGTGAGGGAGAGGGTGGGTGACGGAGAGGGTGGGTCGGTGAGGGAGAGGGTGGGTGACGGAGAGGGTGGGTCGGTGAGGGAGAGGGTGGGTGACGGAGAGGGTGGGTCGGTGAGGGAGAGGGTGGGTGACGGAGAGGGTGGGTGACAGAGAGGGTGGGTGGGTGATGGTGAGGGTGGGTGGGTGATGGTGAGGGTGGGTGACGGAGAGGGTGGGTGGGTGATGGTGAGAGTGGGTGATGGAGAGGGTGGGTCGGTGAGGGAGAGGGTGGGTGACGGAGAGGGTGGGTCGGTGAGGGAGAGGGTGGGTGACAGAGAGGGTGGGTGGGTGATGGTGAGGGTGGGTGACGGAGAGGGTGGGTGGGTGATGGTGAGAGTGGGTGACGGAGAGGGTGGGTCGGTGAGGGAAGAGGGTGGGTGACGGAGAGGGTGGGTGGGTGATGGTGAGGGTGGGTGACGGAGAGGGTGGGTCGGTGAGGGAGAGGGTGGGTGACGGAGAGGGTGGGTGACGGAGAGGGTGGGTCGGTGAGGGAGAGGGTGGGTGAGGGAGAGGGTGGGTGACGGAGAGGGTGGGTGACGGAGAGGGTGGGTCGGTGAGGGAGAGGGTGGGTGACGGAGAGGGTGGGTGACGGAGAGGGTGGGTCGGTGAGGGAGAGGGTGGGTGACGGAGAGGGTGGGTGACGGAGAGGGTGGGTCGGTGAGGGAGAGGGTGGGTGACGGAGAGGGTGGGTCGGTGAGGGAGAGGGTGGGTGACGGAGAGGGTGGGTCGGTGAGGGAGAGGGTGGGTGACGGAGGGGGTGGGTCGGTGAGGGAGAGGGTGGGTGACGGAGGGGGTGGGTCGGTGAGGGAGAGGGTGGGTGACGGAGAGGGTGGGTCGGTGAGGGAGAGTGGGTGACGGAGAGGGTGGGTCGGAGAGGGAGAGTGGGTGACTGGGTGGGTGGGCGAGGGTGGGTGGGTGGGTGGGCGTGAGTGAGGGTGAGTGGGTGGGCGTTAGAGGGTGAGTGGGTGGGTGGGCTTTAGAGGGTGAGTAGGTCGGTGGGCGGGAGAGGGTGAGTGGGTGGGTGGGCGGGGGTGGGTGGATGGGAGAGGGTGAGTGGGTGGGTGGGAGAGGGTGAGTGGGTGGGTGGGAGAGGGTGAGTAGGGTGAGTGGGCGGGAGAGGGTGAGTAGGGTGAGTGGGTGGGTGGGCGGGAGAGTGTGAGTGGGTGGGTGGGCGGGAGAGGGTGGGTGGGATTAGGGTGAGTGGGTGGGTGAGTTTAGAGAGTGGGTTGAGTGGGTGGGTGTGAGTGGGTGGGTGTGAGTGGGTGGGTGTGAGTGGGTGGGCGTGAGTGGGTGGGCGGGCACACACACACACACACACACACACACACACACACACACATACATATATATACACACACACACACACACACACACACACACACACACACATATACACACACACACACACACACACACACACACACACACACACACACACACACACACACACACACACACACACACATATACATACACACACACACACATATACATACACACACACACACACACATATACATACACACACACACACACATATACATACACACACACACACACATATACATACACACACACATATACATACACACACACACACACACACACACACACACACACACACACACACACACACACACACACACACACACACACACACACGATCACACATACTCACCACCTTGCTGCCACCACTGCTCCGGGACACAACCCCCCCCCCCCCCACGGGGGCAGCGCAACCCCCCTGCATCTCCCGCGCGGGCAGGGAGGCAGGCAAAGGGATCGGAGCAGAAGTGAAACACATCTCCCGCTCCCCCCTCCCCACTGGCGGCGCAAGCCCCCTCCATCTCGCGCAGGCTGACAGCCACAGGGATCGGGCAGAAGGGGGCACCACACAGCGGCAGATCGGGAGCGAGCACACGTCACTGGGAGACTCATGAATATTTATGATCTTCCACTGACTGCCGGAGGCAAATTATAAACAAATCCCAGCTTTAAAAATGTCTCCAAATTTCGCCGATCAATATATGGAGAACGGATTGACCTGCAGCTATACAGTTCTTTAGGTAAATAGAGATTGCCCACATGAAACTATTGAAGTAAAAAAATAAATAAAAATAAAAATAAAAAAAATACTGAACTGCAGCTTTAATTGGGATTGAACACATTTTTCCATGACTTTGGATAGTATTGGGAGAAGAGAGATTGCCCTGTACTTTGAGACAGTGTTTTTGTCCCCACTTTTGAAGATTGGGACAACTCTGGCAGTTTTCCAGGTCTTAGGGATATGGTCTGCAGACAGAATAGAGTTGATTAGGGACGCAATTGGTTTGACAATGGCTGGGGCACCAAGTCGTAGGAACTTAGATTGCAGTAAATCAGGTGCACATTGGCTGCTTTGTTTTAATTTGAGGAGCACTTGTGTAATCTCCTCTTCAGATACTGGGACAGATTGAAAATTGTGGGCAGTGTTGGGAGGGGGTGGGACTATAGGGGTACTCCCAGGATGAGATTCAGGTTTGGGGTTTGTGCTGCGTTTCGCTAATAAGTTAGTAGCACACCCCACAAAGTAATCATTGAATGCATTTGCAATGTCAGTGGGGTTTGTCAGAGTAATATCCCCCTTAGTGATATTACTTGGTTGTTGGTGGCTAGAAGGCTGGAATATATTGTTAATAACCTTCCAGAAGTTAGCTGGGTTTGATGTATTCTGGAGAAGATTGTCAGAGTAATATTGTGATATTGCATGTCATGTTTGCCTTGTGCACATATTCCGCAGGCAGCTGTAGAGTTGAACTGGTAGAGTGCTATAAGGTCAGCGAGTAACCCATGGAAGGTGGGGCCCCCGTACTCTTATTCTGCGTAGTGGAGCATAGGTATCACAGAGTTTTAAGAACACGGATTGTAACATTAAAAAAAAAAAACACAACTCAACACTTTTAATGTTTTAGAATGTAACAATAATGTTTTATTTCTATATCAACCATTTACAAAGTCACATCCCTTTCCTCTTCTAAAGCAGGCTCTAGCACAGGGGTGCGCAAAGTTTTTAACTTGTGCCCTCCTGCCTGCTTACCTCCCGGCTCGCGCCCCCACTCTTCCGGTGTCAAATGATGCCGGTAACCATGGCAACATGTAACAGAAGATAAGGTAGGTGTCAGGAATCCACTCCTGGGTTTGGCTGGAGCCCTTCCATCCGGAGCTTTGCAGGTTCCAGACAAACTATTGCCTGTTTCTGCAATCACCTGCCTCTTGCTGCCTCCTGTGCAGCTCTGGCCTGATTGGCCTCCTGTGCTATTTAGTGACTGCCCCGCCCTCAGGAAGTTGCTGGACATAGACTTTGCAATCCAAGTTGCAAGTAACAGTGCTTGTCACAGACTCTCCGTTTGGCCTGCTAGGCCTCCTTGTGCCTTGTATCCTGCGCCTAGTCCCCGGCATCCCAAGGCCTTCTTGCATAGCAGCCCCGGCGCTGCTTCCTCGTTCCTGGCAGTCTTCGCCGTGCTGAAGCGGCTACGCTGGTTTCCCCAGCGTTCCCTGTGGCGTGTCTGCACCTCTGCATCCTTCAAGTGGAGTTTACTCCTGGCCTTTTCCTGACGCACTGCAGCATCTTCGCTGAAGCATCTCCGCTGCAGTGGCTTCTCTCAAGGTTCAAGCCTCCTGTGCTGAAGTACCTTCACCCAAGATTTCCTGTTGATGACCTCGGCTTGTTGCCTCGACCACCGCTCCTGTGCTGCCTGCCTTGACCCCTGCCTGGATAACGTTAACCCTACTTTCTCCAATCCTGACCTGGCTATGTCTGACTATGGAATCCGCACTCCGGACCTGACTCCGTGCCCTAAGGTCGGTGCTTCCCCACCTCAGCCCCGCGGTCCGGTACCAGTTTGTGGCAAGCAAGTACGTTACAGTAGGACAAGCTGCAGAGGCCCTGCGCGGTCCCCCGGCATTTAAATGTCTTGGGGGAGAGCGCGGGACATCTGTAGCCATCGTGCCCCACCTGGAAATTCTCCTGCCCCCCCCCCTCGGGGGCGCGCCACCCACTTTGCGCAAACTTGCTATAGCACACCCCTTTTTGAGCCAGGCCCTCTCTCTAGCAGTGCACCAATTGTATCTAGTGACTGCCTGGTCACATGAACCTCCCCACAGAACTTTGCATCTTTCAAAGCATTGACATCTAAAATTATGCATCTTAAAGTGATAATCGTTAAGTGAGAATATATAGTTAGACTATAGTTTAACTACAGGTTGACTGGGGACTGCATCTTTCTGCAAACTCTTCTACACAAGGCAACTAACTGTGAGCTTATCTGACCACACTATGATCCCATGCTTGTTAGCCTGTACTTTTAACCCCCCCCCTCCTATACACCTTATTTACTTTACTGCAGCCTCTCCCAACAGACTGCACACAACTGCACCCCCTCCCCCCCACCTCAATCCCCCCAACCAACACCCTCTGCAAACCCTGAATAGGCCCTTGCATTGCAACAAAACATTTTGGCAAACCTCTGCTGTTTACTCTGCACACACTCACTTGGCTCACAACAGCTTCATGCAACATTACCTACATCAGTGAGAATGAACCTGCTAGGTATCTCAACTTTGTTCTCTTGTTGCCTCATGGAAACGTTACTCTCTCCATTACAATCCCCTCCCTCCTGGCCCACACCCAATATCACCATACACCCTGGATTACTCAAAAAGCTTGTGCACTATGTTCTGAATGTTTGGTGGAGAACTCTGAAAAACAGCACATCAACAAACACCCTTTCAAATGGCAAATAAAACAACTTTACAACTTGCAAACCACTACTCAAATTTCTACTCATACTATTACTCTCTTTAGCAGGTGCTATTGAACTTAACCCAGGCCCTGAGAATACCACCTTCAAATATCCTGTTACATATGCTTATGCTTATCTACTATATCTACTATATATTTGTGAAAGCACTGTATGTTTGTCTGCATGGCCTGTGTCCCTAGGCCTGTGTCTCTAGGGGAAATCTCATTGGTTCCCTTGGGCCGCCCGCCCCCGCACACCCTCTCATTGGCCTGAGGCGGAGTGACGGGCCAAAACACACACACACACACCCCCCCCACCACACCTCCTCTCTCCTCTCCCCGCCCCATCACATTCACCTGCGCCTCCCCGGGTCTCCCGGTTTCCCGAGCGTTTTCCTCCCCCCCCCCCAGTCAGCGGGGGAGCTCTCCCCTCACCCGGCGCTCTCCCTCACCCCCCCCCCCCCCCCCCCCCACACACAAGAGCACGCGGGCTCTCCCCTCACCCGGCGCTCTCTCTCACCCCCTCCCCCCCCCCCCCACACACAGAGCACGCGGCTCTCCCCCTCACCCCCCCCCCCCCCATACAGAGCACGCGGCTCTCCCCCTCACCCGGCGCTCTCCCTCACCCCCCCCCCCCCCCACACAGAGCACGCGGCTCTCCGCGGCTCTCCCCTCACCCAGCGCTCTCCCTCACCCCCCCCCCCCCCACACACACAGAGCACGCGGCTCTCCCCTCACCCCCCCTCACCCAGCGCTCTCCCTCACCCCCCCCCCCCACACACACAGAGCACGCGGCTCTCCCCTCACCCGGCGCTCTCCCTCACAACACACACAGAGCACGCAGCTCTCCCCTCACCCGGCGCTCTCCCTCACCCCCCCCCCCACACAGAGCACGCGGCTCTCCCCTCACCCAGCGCTCTCCCTCACCCCCCCCCCACACACACACAGAGCACGCGGCTCTCCCCTCACCCCGGCGCTCTCCCTCACCCCCCCCCCCACACAGAGCACGCGGCTCTCCCCCTCACCCGGCGCTCTCCCCCCCCCCCCCACACACACACAGCACGCGGCTCTCCCCTCACCCGGCGCTCTCCCCCCCCCTCACACACAGAGCACGCGGCTCTCCCCCTCACCCGGCGCTCTACCACCCCCCCCACACACACAGAGCACGCGGCTCTCCCCTCACCCGGCGCTCTCCCCCCCCCCCACACACACACAGAGCACGCGGCTCTCCCCCTCACCCGGCGCTCTCCCCCCCCCACACACACACAGAGCACGCGGCTCTCCCCTCACCCGGCGCTCTACCCCCCCCCCCACACACACAGAGCACGCGGCTCTCCCCTCACCCGGCGCTCTAACCCCCCCCCCCACACACACAGAGCACGCGGCTCTCCCCCTCACCTGGCGCTCTCCCCCCCCCACACACACACAGAGCACGCGGCTCTCCCCTCACCCTGCGCCTCCCCGGGTCTCCCGGTTTCCCGAGCGTTTTCCTCCCCCCCCCCCAGTCAGCGGGGAGCTCTCCCCTCACCCGGCGCTCTCCCTCACCCCCCCCCCCCCCCACACACAGAGCACGCGGCTCTCCCCTCACCCGGCGCTCTCTCTCACCCCCCTCCCCCCCCCCCCACACACAGAGCACGCGGCTCTCCCCTCACCCGGCGCTCTCCCTCACCCCCCCCCCCCCCCATACAGAGCACGCGGCTCTCCCCTCAGCCGGCGCTCTCCCTCACCCCCCCCCCCACACAGAGCACGCGGCTCTCCCCTCACCCGGCGCTCTCCCTCACCCCCCCCCCCCCACACAGAGCACGCGGCTCTCCCCTCACCCAGCGCTCTCCCTCACCCCCCCCCCCCCCACACACACAGAGCACGCGGCTCTCCCCCTCACCCAGCGCTCTCCCCTCACCCCCCCCACCCCCCCCCCACACACACAGAGCACGCGGCTCTCCCCTCACCCCGGCGCTCTCCCTCACAACACACACAGAGCACGCAGCTCTCCCCCTCACCCGGCGCTCTCCCTCACCCCCCCCCCCCCACACAGAGCACGCGGCTCTCCCCTCACCCAGCGCTCTCCCTCACCCCCCCCCCCCACACACACACAGAGCACGCGGCTCTCCCCTCACCCGGCGCTCTCCCTCACCCCCCCCCCCACACAGAGCACGCGGCTCTCCCCTCACCCGGCGCTCTCCCCCCCCCCACACACACACAGCACGCGGCTCTCCCCTCACCCGGCGCTCTCCCCCCCCCTCACACACACAGAGCACGCGGCTCTCCCCTCACCCGGCGCTCTACCCCCCCCCCCACACACACAGAGCACGCGGCTCTCCCCTCACCCGGCGCTCTCCCCCCCCCCACACACACACAGAGCACGCGGCTCTCCCCTCACCCGGCGCTCTCCCCCCCCCACACACACACAGAGCACGCGGCTCTCCCCTCACCCGGCGCTCTCCCTCACCCCCTCCTCCCCCCCCACACACAGAGCACGCGGCTCTCCCCTCACCGGCGCTCTCCCTCACCCCCTCCTCCCCCCCCACACACAGAGCACGCGGCTCTCCCCTCACCCGGCGCTCTCCCTCACCCCCCCCCACACACAGAGCACGCGGCTCTCCCCTCACCCGGCGCTCTCCCCCCCCCCACACACAGAACACGCGGCTCTCCCCTCACCCGGCGCTCTCCCCCCCCCCCCCCCACACACACACACAGAGCACGCGGCTCTCCCCTCTCCGCGGAGGAGCCGGAGCAGGGCGGCCGGTATCCAGGGGAAGAGGAGCGCGGACGTGTGCAAGGTGAGTACACGCAGGGGAATGGCTTATTTAACGTGTCCCTGACTCCCCCTGCCCTTTGCCCCCCCTGCCCTTTGCCCCCCCTGCCCTCCCTCCCCCTGCCCTCCCTCCCCTTTGCCCCCCCCCCTGCCCTCCCTCCCCCTGCCCTTTGCCCCCCCCCTGCCCTACCTCCCAATGCCCTTTGCCCCCCCCTGCCCTACCTCCCAATGCCCTTTGCCCCCTGCCCTCCCTCCCCAATGCCCTTTGCCCCCTGCCCTTGCCCCCTGCCCTCCCTCCCCCTGCCCTTCCTCCCCTGCGCCCCCTGCCCTCACTCCCCCTGTCCTTTACCCCCTGCCCTCCCTCCCCCTGCCCTTTGCCCCTTTGCCCCTCTGCCCTTTGCCCCTCTGCCCCTCTGCCACCCTGCCCTTTGCTCTCTTGCCCCCTGCCCTCTTGCCCCCTCCCTGCCCTCTTGCCCCTCCCCTGTCCTGCCCTTTGCCCCCCTGCCCTTTGCCCCCCCCCTGCCCTCCCTCCCCCTGCCCTTTGCTCCCCCTGCCCTTTGCTCCCCCTGCCCTTTGCCCCCCCTGCCCTCCTGCCCCCTGCCCTCCCTCCCCCTGCCCTCCCTCCCCTTTGCCCCCTGCCCTCCCGCCCCTGCCCTCCCTCCCTCCCCCTGCCCTCCCTCCCCCTGCCCTCCCTCCCCCTGCCCTTTGCCCCATGCCCTTTGCCCCATGCCCTTTGCCCCCTGCCCTTTTCCACCCTGCCCTCCCTCCCCCTGCCCTTTTCCCCCTTTGCCACCCTGCCCTTTGCCACCCTGCCCTTTGCCCCCCTGCCCTTTGCCCTCTTTCCCCCCTCCCTCCCTGCCCTCTTGCCCCCCTCCCTCCCTGCCCCCCTCCCTGCCCTCTTGCCCCCCTCCCTCCCTGCCCCCCTCTTGCCCTCTTGCCCCTCCCTGTCCTTTTTCCCCTCCCTGCCCTTTGCCCCCCGCCCCTCCCTGCCCTTTGCCCCCCCGCCCCCTCCCTGCCATTTGCCCCCCCGCCCCTCCCTGCCCCTTTGCCCCCCCACCCCTCCCTGCCCCTTTGCCCCCCCTGCCTCTCCGCCCCCCCGCCCCTTTGCCCCCCCCACCCCTCCCTGCCCCTTTCCGCCCCTCCCTGCCCCTTTGCCCCCCCCGCCCCTCCCTGCCCCTTTGCCCCCCCACCCCTCCATGCCCCTTTGCCCCACCGCCCTTCCATGCCCCTTTGCCCCCCCGCCCCTCCCTGCCCCTTTGCCCCCCCGCCCCTCCCTGCCCCTTTGCCCCCGCCCCTCCCTGCCCTTTGCCCCCCCCGCCCCTCCCCTTTGCCCCCCGCCCCTCCCTGCCCCTTTGCCCCCCCCGCCCCTTTGCCCCCCCACGCCCCTCCCTGCCCCTTTGCCCCCCCGCCCCCTTTGCCCCCCCGCCCCTCCCTGCCCCTTTGCCCCCTCTGCCCTCCCTCCCCTTTGCCCCCTCTGCCCCTCCCTCCCCTTTGCCCCCTGCCCTCTCCGCCCCCCTGCCCTCCCTCCCTCCCCTCCCTCCCTCCCCTGCCCTCCCTCCCTCCCCCTGCCCTCCCTCCCCCTGCCCTTTGCCCCCTGCCCCCTGCCCTTTGCCCCATGCCCTTTGCCCCATGCCCTTTGCCCCCTGCCCTTTTCCACCCTGCCCTCCCTCCCCTGCCCTTTTCCCCTTTGCCACCCTGCCCTTTGCCACCCTGCCCTTTGCCCCCCTGCCCTTTGCCCTCTTTCCCCCCTCCCTCCCTGCCCTCTTGCCCCCCTCCCTCCCTGCCCCCTCCCTGCCCTCTTGCCCCCCTCCCTCCCCCCTCTTGCCCTCTTGCCACTCCCTGTCCTTTTTCCCCTCCCTGCCCTTTGCCCCCCCGCCCCTCCCTGCCCTTTGCCCCCCCGCCCCTCCCTGCCCTTTGTCCCCCCGCCCCTCCCTGCCCTTTGCGCCCCCGCCCCTCCCTGCCCTTTGCCCCCCCCGCCCCTCCCTGCCCTTTGCCCCTCCCTGCCCTTTGCCCCCCCGCCCCTCCCTGCCATTTGCCCCCCCCGCCCCCTCCCTGCCCCTTTGCCCCCCCCACCCCTCCCTGCCCCTTTGCCCCCCCACCCCTCCCTGCCCCTTTGCCCCCCCCACCCCTCCCTGCCCCTTTGCCCCCCCCGCCCCTCCGCCCCCCCTGCCCCTTTCCGCCCCCTCCCTGCCCCTTTGCCCCCCCGCCCCTCCCTGCCCCTTTGCCCCCCCACCCCTTTGCCCCCCCACCCCTCCATGCCCCTTTGCCCCACCATGCCCCTTTGCCCCCCCTGCCCCTCCCTGCCCCTTTGCCCCCCCGCCCCTCCCTGCCCCCCGCCCCTCCCTGCCCCTTGCCCCCCCGCCCCTTTGCCCCCCCGCGCCCCTCCCTGCCCCTTTGCCCCCCCGCCCCTCCCTGCCCCTTTGCCCCCCCGCCCCTTTGCCCCCCCACCCCTCCCTGCCCCTTTGCCCCCCCCGCCCCTTTGCCCCCCCCGCCCCTCCCTGCCCCTTTGCCCCCCCGCCCCTCCCTGCCCCCGCCCCTCCCTGCCCCTTGCCCCCCCCGCCCCTTGCCCCCCCGCGCCCCTCCCTGCCCCTTTGCCCCCCCGCCCCTCCCTGCCCCTTTGCCCCCTCGCCCCTTTGCCCCCCCCGCCCCTTTGCCCCCCCCGCCCCTCCCTGCCCCTTGGCCCCCCCCCCGCCCCTCCCTGCCCCTTGGCCCCCCCCCCCGCCCTTCCCACGCACCTCCCCCCCGCCCCCACCCCCACCCCCCCGCCCTTCCACTCCACCCCCCCGCCCTTCCACTCCATGCCCCCTGCCCTTCCACGCCCGGGCAACGCCGGGTATACCAGCTAGTAATATATATTATCTTTAACTGTGCGTGCAATGTCATATATAATGACACCTTGTTCACTTATGTAACTATGTATTATTTGTCATCATAACTGTGCCAAGGACATACTTGAAAACGAGAGGTAACTCTCAATGTATTACTTCCTGGTAAAACATTTTACAAATAAATATTTTCTCATAGTACAGAACTGATTTGCACACTGCGTGTCACTACTATGGCGGTCTGTAAGGCAGAATAAGTGTCCGTACTCGCGAAGTGAGTGTCCTTAAACCGGGGTATGCATGTATTCGCACACATACATACATGCAGAGGATACACTGCAGCAGATGAGTTAGGCCGCTCGTATAGTGCTGTCGATGGTGACACGACGGGTGCCACAGGAGAAAGTTATATTTCGCCAGGCGGCGGCGCGGGTTTCCGGCCATTTGATTGGTTCAAGTGCTGTCACATGAGGCGACAGCCCTTGAAAAATCAAATTTTGCCGGCTACCAGTTTTCGCGACTGCGATGTCGCTCCGTCGCCATTGCGCGCACGCGGCGACGACAATGCATTTGTTTTCGGGCGACATCGCGTCGCCGGCACTATAAGCGTGGCCTTACACTGACTGAAGGATTGGATTTGAACGGAAAGGTGGCCATTATGTTAGGCGCACAATAAGGATTTTTACAGATTTATAACAGGAGCACCAAACAATTGTCAGCTTAAATAAGAAAAAATATTAAAGGGGGGCGGA